>NW_007256328.1:414246-416022 GCF_000164805.1 Carlito syrichta
AGGTCCCATTTGTCTATCTTATCCCTTATGGCCTGTGGGTTTCAGGTTTTGTTCAGGAATTGGATGCCAGTTCCAATTTCCACGAGGGAATGTCCTTCATTTTCTAAGGTTCTTAAGGTTTGAGGTTTTACATTTAGGTCTCTGATCCATTTGGAGTTAATTTTTATTATGGGGATAGATAGGGATCCTGTTTCAATTGTCTGCATGTGGTCAGCCAGTTTTCCCAGCACCATTTACTGAATAGGTTCTCCTCTCCCCAGTGGTAGGTGGTGGAGGCTTTGTCGAAGATGAGTTGATTGAGAAATTGAGGTTTTGCTTCTGGAATCTCAATTCAATTCCATTGATCTATATGACTGTTCCAATACCAATACCAAGCTATTTTGATGATTGTAACTTTATAGTAAAGTTTGAGGTCTGGTAATGTGCTACTACCTGCTTGTTTTTTTGTGCTGAGGATTGTTCTGGCTATTCTTGGTCATTTGTGTTTCCATATGAATTCCTGTGTTGTTTTTTCTAGGTCTGAGAAGAATGTTGCTGGTAATTTGATAGGTATTGCATTGAATCGGTAGACTGCCTTAGGTAAGATGGACATCTTCACAATGTTGATTCTTCCAATCCATGAGCATGGGATATTTTTCTGCTTTTTTGTGTCATCTTTGATTTCTTTGAGCAGAGTTTTGTAGCTTTCATTGTAAAGGTCTTTCACGTTTCTGGTAAGGAAGGTGCCAAGGTATTTCATTTTTTGTGTGGCTATTGTGAATGGAATTGTGCTTTGTATTTGGGTTTCTGTTTGTTTATTATTGGTGTAAATAAATGTGATTGTCTTTTGCACATTTATTTTATATACTGAGACATTGCCAAAGGCCTTTATCAGTGTATGGAGGTTTTTGACAGATTCTCTTGGGTTTTCAAGGTACACGATCATGTCATCTACAAAGAGAGATAATTTGCCTTCCTCTTTTCCTATTTGGATACCCCAGATTGCCTTCTCTTCTCGGATTGCTCTAGCCAGGACTTCCAACTATACTGAACAGGAGGGATGACAGTGGGCATCCTTGTCTTGTTCCAGTTTTCAGGGGAAATGGTTCCAATTTTTGTCCATTTAGGAGTATGCTGGCTCTGAGTTTCTCATAGATGGCTTTTACTACATTCAGGTATGTTCCCCGTATGCCTAGATGTTCGAGGGTTTTTATCAAGAAAGGGTGCTGGATTTTATCAAAAGTTTTTTCTGCATCTAATGATATTATCATGTGGGTTTTCTTTTGACATCTGTTGATGTATTTAATAACATTTATGGTTTTACGAATGTTGAACCAGCCTTGTATCCCAGGGATGAAGCCTACTTGGTCATGATGGATGATTTTGAGATGTGTTGTTGAATCCAGTTTGCTAGGGTCTTGTTGAGAATTTTAGCATCTATGTTCATCAAAGATATTGGCCAGTAGTTCTCTTTCTTTGTTGGATCTTTACCTGGTTTGGATATCAAAGTGATGTTAGCTTCATAAAATGATTTGGGGAGGATTCCATCTTTCACAATCGCCTGAAATACCTTCAGCAGGATTGGAATCAGATACTCCTTAAATGTCTTGTAGAATTCTGCTGGAAAGCAATCTGGCCCAGGGCTTTTTTTGGTAGGTAGTTTTCTTATTACATAGTCAATTTTCTGTCAATTGATTGTTATTGGTCTATTTACGGTTTCAATTTCTCCTTGTTTCAACCTAGGCAGGTTGTGTGATAACAGAAAGTCCTCCATTTCCTTGAGGTTTTCAAGTTTGT
>NW_007256328.1:416723-417315 GCF_000164805.1 Carlito syrichta
TATATGTTTAGGATAGATATTTCTTGTTGATGGAGTGAACCTTTTATCATTATGTAGTGGCCCTCTGTATCTTTTTTAATTTGTGATAGCTTAAATTATATTTTGACTGAAATTAGGATCGCGACTCCTCCTTTCTTTTGTGTTCCATTTGCCTGAAAATTTGTTTCCCATCCTCTCACTTGGAGTCTGTGCATATTCTTTCTAGTGAGATGGTCCTCTTGAAGGCAGTATATTGTTGCCTGGTGATATTTTATCCATTTTGCCATTCTATGTCTTTTCGGTGGTGCATTTAGTCCATTCACATTCAGGTTAATTATTGTGATGTGAGAGTTCATCCCTATCATAGAGTTCTTATAGAGTTGTTCTTCCACTTGGTTTATGGGGTTTTTTTGATTTTGAAGTTAGTTCATGTGTATTTTATTCTTTTTCCTGTACTCTTGTGAAGAACGTTGTTCCTTTTTCCCCCTTTTCTTCTGTGTTTAGTACTTTCTCAAGTGTTTCATGTAGAGGTGGTTTGGTAGCAGTGTAAGTTCTTAGAGATTGGATATCTGGGAAAGATTTTAATTCTCCCTCACTGATGAAGCTTAATCTG
>NW_007256329.1:0-20226 GCF_000164805.1 Carlito syrichta
CATTTTAAAATGTCTACTGTTCTTTCTGCTGCAATAGCTATTTTTATTATACTTTGTTTAGTCATAATCACCTGTGCTTTTGCCCGCTGCTTTGATCACATGAAGTAGTGTAACATTAATTTTAAACTCTGGCCTCATCATTCCTATCATCTTGTAATAAATGGGGTAAAAGGTAGGGACAGCTCTATGCCTCTATCCAGCAGGAAGCAGTTACAGAAAACTGACCTTCATCCCTGCTCCCAGTTACAAATAAGAATATTTCAAACAAACAAGAGGTGGGAATGAAAGGGTTAAGATCTCAACTTTTAGAATAAGGAAACTTTTAGAATAAAGTAAGTTTCTGTAAAAAAAGAAATCTAGCAGTAGTAGTACTCTGCCAAGCTCAGTCATGCTTAAAGCAATAGCTTGTTCTAGCCTATCATTGATTATTAGTTCACAAAACCCATTTTTTAAGTAAAATGAACAACTGCTTGTAATCCCCTGGCTGCTTCTTTCCCAGCATTTGTTTTTCAGGTCCATGAAGCAAGGCTGACCAAACACTGTTGTGATCAACCTTCCATGACTGCCCAGGAGTCCCCTGCCTGAAGTCACAAGATACAGGTTGCCCTGACAACCTCAAGCATCCTGACTGATGTTGCCAGCGCCTAAGAATGCAGCTGCTGGGAAAACTCTTTCCCATCCCTTATTTCTCCATGAAAGCTCAAACCTTAAATACCTCCTGCACCCAAGCCTCTGGGCCATTCTGGCCTGTGAGTTTAGGCCTTTTTTCTATCGGTGGAGAGTAGATAATAAATTATTTTGCTCAACTTTTACAAATCTGTGCATTATTACCATGGCACCAGCCTACCCTGCTGCAGTTTACCTTTCAAATTCTTTGCCATACTTGTGGTGAACATTATTTTGGAGGGATATTTTTCCATAGATATTGTTTACATTTAAACTTGTTTATTTGGCTGAACACAATGATTTTTTGTTTTCTGGCCAACTAGATGCTTTAACTGATTTTGTCTTTTTAGGATGAGCTATCTTTGAAGCTTCTGGAATAACCAGCAGATATTGTTGTAAAACGTGAAACAGCTATTCTTGAATTATAAAAAAAGGAGAGAGGGGCAGGAAGGAGGTAAGTACATGTCCCAGTTTCCAAATAAGAGAAAGATTCCAGAATTGTCAGGCTAATTAATTTCATACTAGTTCTAATTAACGTTTTAATACTGGTCACTAAACCAGTGGTTTAGGAACAGTGATCAAAAGGCCCATGAACACCAGAAGAAAGTCATGTCAAACCCACTAAGCCTCCATTTTTTTTAAGGTCATTGGACACGGTGTAGATCTAAAATTTCTGGATTTCAGCAGTATATTTAATAAAGTATCATAAGACTTTCCTTGGACAAGTTTGTTAGCCAGATAGATTCATAGCTGAACAACTATATCCCAAACGAGTTCATTAATGAATCAGTATGAAATTGGAGGGCTCTTTAGAGATTTAGAACTCTCTCTGAACTTGATTATGTCTTGTTTAACGTTTTTTATCCATGGCTTGTATAATAGCATAGAAAACTGAAGGAGACCAGAGCATAAACTGACAAGGTCCTTGTGTTCTTGATTTGTGTTCAAGGAACCAAGCCTATACTCCCTTATCTCGGAGCAGATGTGATGTGTGGAACAGACAAGTGCTGCCACCGTAGCAGGCCTTGAGTACCCCAGGCTTGTAGGCAACGGTCTCACCTGGAAGCTCTGCATTCTAGCCAAAGGCAGATGAGGGATGTAGCCTGCTACGTAAAATGTAGTGGGCCTCGAGTACCCCAAGCTCGTAGGCAAGGTCTCGCTTGGAAGCTCTGCATCCTAGCCAAAGGCAGGCTGTGAGGAATGCAGCCTGCTACACGAAGCAGTGTCTCAGATGCCCACACATCCAGATAAAGTCTTAGCTACTATAAAGCCCTAGGTACAAAAAGATAAACGCAGAACAGCTTGCCTTCTAATAGCAACATAATTCCACTGTGGTTCGCTCATCTCCCCTAACCTTGATTTGTTACTTTATAATAAAGCAAAACGACATGATGTCAGTCACACCTGGCCCGGATGCCTGGCCCAGATGCTGATGCTGCTTGTTTTTACAATGGTCCCTTGTACAGTTTTGCCCTAGTTTTGCCCTATATAAGAGGCATGCTAAATAATAAACAGGCTCTCACCTATTGAGGAGAGAGACCTCCCAATCCCACTGTCTCTTGTCTTTCTTTCTCATTCCCTCCCCCCACCTCAGGCCCTGCTCTGGGGAGGCTGGACCTCTGCAGAAAACAACTTATCAGATTTACAGAGAACATGAGGCTGTGGTGGTGGTGGGAGGGAGATCTAATATAAAGGCACACTGGAATTAAGATACCCCCCTGTCGGTGACCAGCACCGATCTATGAGGGGGGGTTGGACCCACACCGGAGAGTCAAGACGGCGAGAAGAGACCACTCGGAGGCAGTTCTTCTGGGATCAGTCTGATCAGGACTGAGTCCAAACTTTATTTGGACTCCTTCCAACTTATATACCATTTTCTATACCCTCCAGCAGTGTGATAATCACTTGCTGGGGGCGTACAAATTCCATGCATATCACGCTTTACAAACTATGCATCACAAGACCATCACGAGACTTGCAAGTTCCAAGCAAACAATTCGAATTCCATGATGCCTGACGTGCTTCACAAAACTTACATTAAGGTCACAGGTGCACAATTTCAATACAGATTGTTCAAAGTGTTTTCCATAATGTTCAATAAATCATTCATATTATACTCTTTGTTCTAAACCCTGATTAATACAGAAAACTTTCTAAGTTAACTCTAGGTTCAACCCAAGTTCACTGACTCCTAATATTTTTAACGATTAATATTATCAACTTAACACTATACTATAATCTATAAGTTTACTTAAATGACTTAATTTTTATTTATTCCATTAACCTTATTATGATTCAGCATAGTACCCTGTAATTCTATAACAATTAATTCAAAACTTATTCTTGAACTACAAATCCTTACCATGACTTATATGAGTTACATATGTCTAAACTTTAATTTTTATATAATCTGATGATTGAACTTTAATGCTATGCTATATCTTATTAAGCTAATACTTTATCGTTAATTCTTTCATAAATCTTATGGTAGTTGTCATACTCTTGAACAAGGAAATGTATGGTTGCCATGACGATGGCCATGGGCTGGAGCAAACAGAGTTTCAGTATTTAACGAAACTAGAAAAAACGTTCTGCCTGGCTAGAGGCAGGGCAATAAAACTATTATGGTAATTTAGTTTCTAATCCTAGCTCTAGGGGAGACTGCTTTCGGGAATAAGAGCTGATTAACCAGTCTACCAGGAAATAGAAGTTAAAAAATATCTTAAGAAGAAATACAGCTTAGAAAGACAGAGAAACACAAAATAATTCTGCTGTGCAACTTTCCATCAGGTGTATTGAGATTTACTTATAAGTTTTACTGCCATGTATGCACACTGGTCACTAATCACATGCCAATATTATAGGTATAACTGATATCCTTTGTCAGAGGTGATCTTCCAGATGGGCCTTTACAGGCCTCAGCCATGTAGCTATAGATGTTGGCTCCCAACACCCCCCCCAAAAAATGGCAACTTGAAACAGGGTCAAGAATGGTAAATGCAAGATCCCACCGTTTTCTGGGGGAAATAATGTGACTAAGTAGAGTTTGGGAGAGATAATGAGCTAAAAGCAGTAATATACATGGGAAAAAGACATGCAAATTCAAGATGTGCCTATTTGCCAAAGAAATGTATCAGCTCCCCAGAGGGACTGGTTTTGCTTGTTTTAGTCCTGTCCTTGTCATTGGGAACCCTTCCAAAAGCAAATGTACACCTGAAGAAAAGCCCCGGGGACATGATACTGAAAAGTAGCCATGTGGATTGGGGTTTGACCTGAGGACTGAGGTCAGACAGGTGACTTCTGGCTCCAACTGGCAAGATAAAATCCAGCTGGTATAATTACAGGGAGGAAAACTGAGGCTCACAGTGAAAAATTTTCTAAACAATGGACTGCTTCAGAGTCAGGGGTTCTACACCCAGGCTGGGAACTGCCTGGCCACCTTCTGATCCAGGTGCAAGGCTGGAACAGATCACTCTTCTATAGCTTTGGATTTCATGATTCTGAGATTCATGTTAAGTCACTAGATCTTCCAATGTCTCCATGAAGAACAGATATCTCCATAGATGTCTTGTGGTAATAACCCCAAATCTAAGAGGGCTTGCATGTAATGTTTAACTATTCTAAGGTAGTCACCTGGAGGTCCAGCAGGGAGAGACACTGGTTTGTTAAAACTTATGGAGAGCACTGATGTTAGCAGCTTGGTGAAGAATCCACACCTCAGTACAGCAAACATTTTTAAAATTAGGCAAATTAATTATTAAAATAACTATATAGTGTTTAAAATTACATTGATTAAGAGTGATGACTACTGAGGACTGTTTTGGCTATTCTTGGTCGTTTGTGTTTCCATATGAATTCCTGTATTGTTTTTTCTAGGTCTGAGAAGAATGTTGCTGCTAATTTGATAGGTATTGCATTAAATCTGTAGAATGTCTTAGGTAAAATGGACATCTTAACAATGTTGATTGTTGGTGACCAGCACTGACCAAGGGTGGGTTAGGACCCGCACTGGAGAATCAGGAGACGGCGAGAAAACCACTCGGAGGCAGTTCTTCTGGGAACAGTCTGATCAGGACTGAAGCCAAATTTTATTCAGACTCCTTCCAACTTATATACCATTTTCTATACCCTCCAGCAGTGTGATAATCACTTGCTGGGGGCGTACAAGTTCCGTGCTTTACAAACTATGCATCACAAGACCACCACAAGATCTGCAATTTCCAAGCAAGCAATTCAAACTCCATGATGCCTGTCATGCTTTACAAAACTCACATTAAGGTCACAGGTGCACAATTTCAATACAGATCGTTCAAAGTGTTTTCCATAATGTTCAATGAATCATTCATATTATACTCTTTGTTCTATACCCTGATTAATACAAAAACTTTCCTAAGTTAACTCTAGGTTCAATCCAAGTTCACTGACTCCTAATATTTTTTAACGGTTGATATTATCAACTTAACATTATACTATAATCTATAAGTTTACTTAAATGACTTAGTTTTTCTATTAACCTATTATGATTCAATGTAGTGTCCTGTAATTCTATAACAATTAAAACTTATTCTTAAACTATAAAACTTAACCATGACTTATATGAGTTTCATAAACCTAAACTTTAATTTTTATATGATCTAGTGATTGGACTTTAACCCAAAACTTAAATCTTTTTTCCTAGTATAGTAATACATGGCTATGTGTAAAATTTCCTATTGTCATATTAGAAGCAAAAACAGCATCGTTGGGAAAATTTCGGTATACTAATCAAAGGATCTTAAAATTGGCCTACAGGAATAGGAACTAAAGTCATAATCTGAGAAAAGGAAACTTAAAAGCTTAAACAAAACTTAAAGGTTTTCTATCAATGCTTATTACTATTTAAATCTTTTCGATGGAAATTGTATCGTCTTAAATGTATGTTTTATTCAAACAAGTCTATTCTAAAAATCAAATAGTAGCTGTCACACTCTTGGATAATGGGCTGCACGGTTACCATGACAATGACCTCGGGCTGAAGCAAACGGAGTTTCGGCATGTAACGAAACTAGAAAAACGTCCTGCCTGGCTAGAGGCAGGGCAATAAAACTATTATGATAATTTAGTTTCTAATCTTAATCCTAGGAGAAACTGCCTTTGGGAACAAGAGCTGACTAATCAGTCTACAAGGAAATAGAAGTTTAAAAAATATCTAGAAAGAAGTAAAACTTAGAAAGACAGAGAAAAATAATTCTGCTATGCACTTTCCATCAGGCATATTGATATTTACTTATAAGTTTTACTGCCATGTATACACACTGGTCACTAATCACACGCCAATAAAATATTATAGGTATAACTGATATCCTATGTCAGAGGCGATCTTCCAGATGGGCCTTTACAGGCCTCAGCCATGTAGCTATAGATGTTGGCTCCCAACAGTTGATTCTTCCAATTCATGAGCATGGAACATTTTCCACTTGTTTGTGTCACCTTTGATTTCTTTGTGCAGTGTTTTGTACTTTTCATTGTAAAGGTCTTTTATATCTCTGGTTAGGAAGATGCCAAGTTATTTCATTTTTTTGTGGCTATTGTAAATGCAATTGTGCTTTTGATTTGGGTTTCTGTTTGTTTATTATTGGTGTTTAGAAATGCGATTGTCTTTTGTACATTTATTTTATACCCTGAGACTTTGCCAAAGTCTTTTATCGGTGCAAGGAGGTTTTTTGGCAGATTCTCTTGGGTTTTCAAGGTATACAATCATGTTATCTGCAAAGAGAGACAGCTTGATTTCCTCTTTTCCTATTTGGATAACCCTGATCGCCTTCTCTTGTCTGATTGCTCTAGCTAGAACTTCCAAAACTATGTTGAACAGGAAGGGTGAGAGTGGGCATCCTTGTCTTGTTCCAGTTTTCAGCAAAAACAACAACAACAACAAAGCAGGAGGTATCACACTCCCAGACTTTAAACTATATTATAAAGGTACAATAATCAAAATAGCCTGATATTGGTACAAGAACAGGCATATAGACAAATAGAATAGAATTGAGATTCCAGAAGAAAAACCTCAATTTCTCAACCAACTCATCTTTGTCAAAGCCTCCACCACCCACTACTGGGGAGAGGAGAACCTATTTGGTAAATGGTGCTGGGAAAACTGGCTGACCACATGTAGGAGATTAAAACAGGACCCCTACCTATCCCCATACACAAAAATTAACTCTAAATGGATCACAGACCTAAATGTAAAACCTCTAACTGTAAGAACCTTGGAAAGTGCAGGAGACACTCTTATAGAAGTTGGAACTGGCAACCAATTCCTGATCAAAACCCAAAGTACCCAGGCCATAAGAGATAAGATAGATAACTGGGACCTCATTAAACTGACAAACTTCTGCAAATACAAAGAAACCATCAAGAGAGCAGGGAGACAGCCCACAGACTGGGAAAAAGTATTTGCCAACTCCATGTCTGTCAAAGGCCTAACATCAGGAATCTACAAGGAACTCAAACGTGCTGAAAAGAAAAAAACAAACAGTCCTATTACAAAGTGGGTTAAAGATATGAATAGACACTTCTCAAAAGAAAACATAAGAGAGCAGTCAACAGATATACAGAAAAATGTTCAGCCTCACTAGTCATCAAGGAAATGCAAATTTTCTTTTCTATTTTTTTCTTTCTTTTTTTTTTGAGTTGGAGTCTCACTGTCACCCAGACTGGAGTGCAGTGGCCACTACTGGCCACTGCAGCCTCGAACTGCTGGGCTCCAGTGATCCTTCCACCTCAGCCTTCCAAGTAGCCAGAATTACAGGCATGCGCTACCACGCCCGGCTGACTTTTTGATTTATTGTAGAGATGAGATCTCTCCAAGTTGCCCAGGCGGGTCTCAAACCTGTGTGCTCAGGCAATTCACTCATCTCAGCCTCCCAAAGTGTGGGATTACAGGCTGAGCCACCAAGCCCGGCGGAGATGCAAATTAAAACTACACCGAAATACCACCTAACTCCAGTCAGAATGGCCATCATCAATAACTCAGAAAATAACAGATGCTGGAGAAGATGTGGCAAAAAGGGAACACTTCTACACTGTTGGTGGGAGTGCAAACTAGTTCAGCCTTTGTGGAAATCAGTGTGGTGATTCCTAAAAGTTCTAAAAACCAACCTACTATATGACCCTGCAATCCCCCTACTGAGAATATACCCGGAAGAACTCAAGTAACTCTATGAAAAAGATACTTGCACATATATGTTTATCACAACATTGTTCACAATAGCAAGAACATGGAACCAACTGTGCTGCCCATCAAAAGAGGACTGGATTAAAAAAATGTCCTACGTATACACAACGGAATACTACGCAGCCATAAAGAATAACAAAATCACGAACTTCGTAGCAACCTGGTTGGCATTAGAGTTTATAATACTGAGTGATCTCTCACAGAAACGAATAACTGAGTATCGCATGTTCTCACTCATAAGTGGACCTTGAACAACTACTGTATTACTATAAGAAAAGGATTGAAAATGGCAGGAAACTGCAGGGAGGGGTGTTAGAGGGTAGGGAGGTGAGATTGACAGTAGTTGATATCTGCCTGGGGAAGAGGAGCACACCTCATCCATAAGGGTACCTGCACAGTGAATATTTGTATACCTAGTGCTGAATTGAACCCCACAATTTTAAATAAAAATTAAAGGAGAAAAACTAAGAGTGATGACTACATTATCTTTAGATTTTCTTGGTTACCTGCATCCTATGACTCATTACTGGTAATATGCATGTGTCAGTCAGAGACCAGCCTTGGCCAGAGGCCATTCCCTGAGGGGTCAGAGGAACAAAAGAAGCCAGGTATAGGGGAAAACAGTCTATGTCTGGACGATACCTCACACTCCACCCCTACATTGACTTTTTTCACACTCACACTCCATGTAACATTGTTCTTCTGCAAGTTCCCTGAGGAAGACACATGAGTCAAACATGGCATCCATATTCCACATATGCAATAAAGGGCACAGCATCCAAACAACATTATAGTGATTTTAAAAAAATTATTTAAAAGATGTGTGGTACAATTCAGGGTTAGGTGTACAAATCTTCATTATGCAGGCACCCTTGTTGATGAGGTGTGCCTTCCCTGGCAGTTTCCTACTACTGCCAATCTCACTCCCCTCCCCTGGAAGTTTCCCACAACTGCCAATTCTTTTCTCATAGTGTTATAATAATTTTTCAAGGTCCGCTTATGAGTGAGAACATGTGATACTCAGTTATTTGTTTCTGTAAGAGATCACTCAATATTACAGACTCTAAGTCCATCCAAGTTGCTGTGAAGTTCATAATTTTGTCCTTTATGGCTGCATAATATTCACTTGTGTATATGTACCACATTTTAAAAATTCAGTCCTATTTCAATGCGCAGCACAGTTGGTCCATATTTTTGCTATTGTGAACAATGCTGCAATAAACATGCATATGCAGGTATCTTTTTTATAGAGTGATTTGAATTCCTCTGGGTATATTGCCAGCAGTGGGATTGCAGGATTGTATGTAAGGTTGTTTTTTAAATCTTTCAGGAATTGCCACACTGTTTTCCACAGAGGTTGTAGTAGTTTAACTCCCACTTACAGTGTAGAAGTGTTCTTTTCCCCCCACATCCTCTCCAGCATCTGTCGATTTTGCAGTTATTGATGATGGCTATCCTGACTGGTGTTAGGTGGTATCTCAGTGTGGTTTTAATTTGTATTTCTCTGGTGACTAGTGAGGCTGAGCATTTTTCATGTATCTGTTGGGTGGTCATATGTCTTCTTTTGAGAAGCGTCTGTTCATGTCTTTTGCCCATTTTGTAATGGGGCTTTTTTTCCCTTTTCATCACATTTGAATTCCCTGTAGATCCTAGATGTTAGGACTTTTTCAGATATACAGTTGGCAAATATTTTTTCCACATCTGTGGGTGGTCTCCCTGCTTTCTTTTTTTTTTTTTTTTTTTTTTTTTTTTTTTTTTTTTTTTGAGTGGAAATCCCACTCTGGCACCCAAAATGGAATGGAGTGGCCGCTTCCGGCCACCGCAGCCTCCACCTGGTGGGCTCCGGCGATCCTTCCGCCTCAACCTTCCAAGTAACCGGAATTACAGGCATGCGCCACCACGCCCGGCTGATTTTTTGATTTATTGGAAAAATGAAGTCTCGCTGCCCAGGCGGGTCTCGAACCCGCGGGCTCAGGCAATCCACTCACCTCAGCCTCCCAAAGGCGCGGGATTACAGGCTGAGCCACCGAGCCCGGCTTTCCCTGCTTTCTTAATGGTTTCTTTGGCTTTGCGAAAGCTTGTCAGTTTGATGAGGTCCCACTTGTCTGTCTTATCTCCTATGGCATGGGCATTTGGGGTTTTGATCAGGAATTAATTGCCAGTTCCAACTAACATAAGGGTGTCTGCTGCATTTGCTAAGATTCTTATAGTTTGAGAGTTTTATGTTTAGGTCTTTGATCCATTTAGAGTTATTTTTTTGTATGGTGATAAGTAGGGGTCTTGTTTTAATCTTCTGCATGTGGTCAGCCAGTTTTCCCAGCACCATTTACTGAATAGGTTCTCCACTCCCCAGTGATCAGTCATGGAGGCTTTGTTTAAGATGAGTTGGTTGAGAAACTAAGGTTTTGCTTCTGGAATCTCTTTCCTGTTCTATTGGTCTATATGTCTGTTCTTGTACCAATACCAGGCTGTTTTTATTAATGTAGGTTTATAATAAAGTTTAAAGTCTGAGCGTGTGATACCTCCCACTTTGTTTTTTTGTTTTTTTGTTTGCTGAGGATTGTTTTGGCTATTTGTGGTCATTTATGTTGCCATATGAATTCCTGTATTGTCATCTCCAGGTCTGAGAAGAATGCAGCTGGAAATTTAACGGGTATTGTGCTGAATATGTAGATTGCCTTGGGTAGAATGGACATCTTAACAATGTTGATTCTTCCAATTGATGAGCATGGAATATTTTTTCATTTGTTTTTATCATCTTTGTTTTCATCATATTTTATTTGAGCGGTGTTTTGCAGTTTTCATTATAAAGTTCTTTCACAACTCTGCTTAGGAAGATGTCAAGGTATTTCATTTTTTTGTGTGACTATTGTGAATGAAATTGTGCTTTTTATTTGGGTTTCTGTTGTTTATTGTTGGTGCATATAAATGCGTATGTCTTGTGCATATTTATTTTATACCCTGAGGCTTTGCCAAAGTCCTTTATCAGTGCAAGGAGTTTTTTGACAGATTCTCTTGGGTTTGTGAGGTAAAGAATCATGTTGTCTGCAAAGAGGGATAACATATACTTCCTCTTTTCCTGTTTGGATACCCCTGATCTCCTCTTCTTGTCTGATTAGTCTAGCTAGGACTTCCAAAACTATGTTGGACAGAAGGGGTGAGAATGGTCATCCTTGTCTTGTTCCAGTTTTCAGAGGAAATGGTTCCAATTTCTGTCTGTTTAGCAGTATGTTGTCTGTGGGTTTGTCATAGGTGGCTCTTACTATTTTGAAATATGTTCCATTTATTCCTAGATGTTCAAGGGTTTTTATCAAGAAGGGGTGCTAGATTTCATCAAAACTTTTTCTGTGTCTAGTGATATAATCATGTGGTTTTTGTTTTTACATCTTTTGATGTATTTAATTACATTTATGGTTTTGTGGGTGTTTACTGGCCCTGCATCCTGGGAATTAAGCCTACTTGGTCATGGTGGATGATTTTTGAGATATGTTGTTGGATCCAGTTTGTTAGTATCTTGTTGAGTATTTTAGCATCTATGTTCATCAAGGATATTGACCTGTAGTTCTCTTTCTTTGTTTGATCTTTACTGTGTTTTGTTATCAATGCCATGTTAGCTTCATAAAATGTTTTGGGGAGAGTTCCATCTTTCTCAATTGCCTGGGTTACTTTCAATAGGATTGAGATCAGCTCCTCCTTGTATGTTTTGTAGAATTCTGTTGGAAAGTCATCTGATTCAGTGCTTTTTTCTGTAGGTAGTTTTCTTATGACATTATTGATTTTTTTGGTTGTTATTGGTATATTTAGGGTCTTTATTCCTTGTTTCAACCTGGGCAGGTTGTGTGATCTAAGAAAATCCTCCATTTCATTTAGGTTTTTGAGTTTGTTTCCATACAGGTGTACATAGTAATCTCTGACAATCTTTTGTATTTCTTCAGGGTCAGTTGTGACTTGATCTTTTGAATTTCTGATTGTGTTTATTTGGGCTTTTTCTCTCTTTTTCTTGGTCACTCTAGCTAGGGGTCCCTCAATCTTGTTTATCCTTTCACAGAAGCAGCTTTTGGTTTTTTGATGTTTTGTATTATATTTTTTGTCTTCTATGTCCTGAATTTGGACTTTTATTTTGGTGATATGAATTCTTCTGCTGAAGTTAGGGTTTTAGTGTTCTTACTTTTCCAACTTCCTTAGGTGATTTGTTAGGCTGTTAACTTGTGATCATTCCATTTTCTTCATGTGTGTTCACAGAGATCTGAATTCCCCTCTTAGTACTATTTCCATGGCAGCACAGCAAATTTTGTAGGATATTTCTTCATTTTGATTTGGTTCCAGGAATCTTTTAATCTCTGTTTTGATTTCTGTGTTGACCCAAGAGCTGTTTAGCATCATGCTGTTTAATGTCCATGTCTTTGTGGGTTCTGGGGGAACTTTGTTGGTGTTGGTATGTATTTTTATTCCACTGTGGTCTGAGGAGGTGCATGGCAGAATTTCAGTCTTATGAAATTTGGTTATGGCCAAGGATGTGGTCAATCTTAGAGTACGTTCCATGTGGTGATGAGCAGAATGTATATTCTGTGGTTTTCAGATGGAGTGTTCTGTAGGTATCAATTAAGCCCATTTGGTCAAGTGTCACATTGAGGTTCTGAATTTCCTTGGTCACTTTTTGTCTTGGTGATCTGTCTAGGATTGTTAGTGGGGTGATTAAGTCCCCAGCTCTGGCAGTGTTAGAGTCAATATCTTTGTTTAGTTTTCCTAGAAGCTGCTTTATAAAAGTTGGTGCTCTTATGTATGTTGGGTGCATATATGTTTAGGATGGATATTTCTTGTTGATGGATTTAACCTTTATCATTATGTAGTGACCTTCCAAATATTTTTTAATTTTTGATAGCTTAAAGAGTATTTTTTCTGATATTAAGATCACGACTCCTTGAAAGAGGACTGGATAAAAAAAGTGGTACATATACACAATGAAATATTATGCAGCCATAAAGAAGGACAAAATTATGGACTTCACAGTAACCTGTATGCACTTAGAGGCTATATTATGAGTGGTCTATCTCAGAAACAAAGAACTGAGTATCACATGTTCTCACTCATAAGCAGACCTTGAACAACTATCATAATACTATAAGAAAGGGATTGGCAGTAGTGGGAAACTGCCAGGGGAGGGGGACACACCTCATCAACAAGGGTATCTGCATAATTAATATTTGTATATCCAATATGTATTGTACCCCATCTTTAAAATTAAAAATTAAAAAACATTTTTAAAAAAAGTATTAAACATAGAAAAAAGGAAAAAAGAATGACAATGTCCTTCCCAAGAATGCAGGAAAAAGATTGAAAACACACATGAATCAATCCAAAAATCAAAAGAAAGACAAGAATCAAATAAACAAACAAACAGCAGCAACAACAACAAACTCTATAAGAACCTTATGACAGGGATAAACTCTTACATCTCACTAATTAGACTGAATGTGAATGGACTGGTAGAACTGGTCTGGAGGTGGCGAAAACTCTTAGAGATTGAATGTCTGGGAAGGATTTTAATTCTTCATCGCTGATGAAACGTAGCTTAGCTGGGTAAATAATACTTGGTTGAATTTTGTGTGTGTGTGTGAAAACTTTGGAGATTAGTCTCCAAGCTCTCCTAGCCTGAAGTGTTTCTGTAGATAAGTCTGCTGCTCTTCTAACTGGTCTTCTCTGCTAGGTTGTCTGACTTTTCTCTCTCCTGCTGCCTTTAGGATTTTTTCTTTTATACCTACTTTGTGTAGGTGAATTACTATGTATCTGGGAGTTGTTCTTCACATTTGTTGTTTTGCAAGGGCTCTCTGGATCTCTTGTGTTCAAATGGTCACATCACTGCTGAGATGAGGGAAGTTTTCTTGGTTTAATTTTATGGAATGTTTCTTCCAGGGTGGTCTCTGTCTCTCTATCTGCCTCAGGGATTCCAATTAATTTTAGGTTTGACCTCTTGATATAATGGATCATTTCTTGGTTAGTTCCATATTTTTGTACTCAAGCTCTGAGATCCTTTCTTCTGCTTGGTTAATTCTGCTTTCCATGCTTATCAGTTTGTTATTTCATTCACTGTATTATTTATTGCTGGTTATCAACTCCTTCATTCTTTCCTCTTGTTTCTCATCATTTCTATTTATTCTCTCTATTAATATCTTGATATCTGGGTTTGTGGTTTTAGGCCAGTCATTCTGGAGGCTCTTCATTGTTTGCATTTCAAAGTCTGTATTCTCAGTGGCTGACCTCTCAGGGGTCTGTGTGAGACTCATGTTCTTCCGTTGGTTTTTCTTCATTTGTGTAGGTATACCCCCCCTTTTTTTAACCTCTTATTTAATTCTGTTGTTCAGTGATGGGAGATAGCTTTTATTTCTGTTTGCTCAATCGCCTAGTCTTCCTTATGTAGATCTTCTGGTTTTGTTCAATTCTCAAGCTGGACTGGGGGTGGGAATCTGTGCTTTTTGAGATTGAATTGAAGGGGAGCTGTGATTCAGAAGCTCTCTGCAGATCCTAGTATCCACTGACAGGTGTATGGTCCCCCGAAACCCATTTCCACTGCTTGGCAATCTGTCCATGCAGTGGAGGTGTCTGTTTTCCCCCTGAAAGCAAAATGAGATAGGAAAAGGGAAAAGAATCAAAAAGGAAGGAGGAAGATGAAAGAGAAGAAGAAGAGGGCAGACAGAACACCAAAAACCAAAAACACATATACAAGCATGCAAAAAAAACAAACAACCCCCCCGTTGGTGTACTCTCCCTAAAAAATACCCATACACAGACTGAAAATCTAAAAAAAAAAATTAAAATAACAGAAACAAAGCAAGTATGAACCATAAGCAAAAACAGAAAGAAAGAGGGAAGAAAACAGCTAAAAGTAAAACAAAAAACAAACTAGAAAAAAACTCACTTTGTGGCTGTTCCCTTAACTCCAGATTCCTTTTGGTTGCTGCCTCCACCTTAAGGAGTGGCTCCAGTCTCCAGCCCATCTACTCCTCTCTCAGTGCAAGCTGATAGGGTTGCTCTCAGTGTGGGTCAGATGCCCCATAGACTACTTTGGGAGGAGAATGGATCAGATACGAACTCACCTGACTCGCTCCTGCTGCTGTTAAGTCTCCCACTCAGTTTTAACGTGTCTATGCCTATTCCAGCATGGGGTAGGGGCATCTGTCTCACCAAGTCTGATGAGAGGATAGCTTCCAGGTCCCAAGATGAAGGCTGGGTAGTCTGGGTGGGGCAATGAAGGCCTCTGTCCAATCCCAGGACTGAGAAGATGGCACCTATTGGTGTCTTGCCACTAGCATTGGGGCTTTATTCCAGATTTCCCTGACCTGCCTCCTTTATGGTTCCTCCTACTTGTGCCCAGTCTGCTGTTGCAGGGGATGGCATGGGCTGGGTGCCAGGTGGTGAGGAGTGGCTGTTTTCTGCTGTCTCCTCTCAAGAGAGCCCCAAGAATGGCAGACAATCCAGTGCACCCGGGTTTCTAATCTCAGGGCAGTGGTGGGTTGCAGTCACCTCCGGAGGAGAGCCCCAGGTGCATGAACCCATCTCCCCTCAGACAGACTTTCACTCACCCACCAGCACACACCCACTCACACAGTCTTTATGGACACTCACTTTTGCAGAGACTCTCACATCCCAATGGTTTCATTGCCATCTTGCTCAGAAGTCTGCTTCTGTAGTTCTAATTCATTTTTCAGGAGCAAAGCCTAACTTGCTAACTTTCACGTGTGTGGACTTTTTTTTTTCTAATAAGCAAAACAAAACATCAGATTCCTTTTAACTGTCCCTGGATTTTGTAGGTTTTTTTCTCACCAGGAAAAATAGGAATGTCTCTGACTCATCAGTTTGGGTATGGAAGCATAGCCAAAGGAGAAAAAAGGATGAATGAGAAGATGAAAAGATCCTATCTAATTCCAAAGACTTCAAAACTTAAGGCTTTGTTATACCAGTATTTAACCATTTGGAAGATTTTTGGAATTTTTTGCTTGTTCCTCTGCTATAGGCATCAACCCTCACCAGACAGCGGACGGACAAAGACTGGACCAGAAGCCATGCTCTATGTCTCCCACTAACTGGCCATTGGACAGAAGATGTTTACCTTTCAGTAGCAGGACTCTAGTCTTTGTCAATACATAGGTTTCTATGACTTGGATTATGTCCTAAGGATCTGAGGACAAAGCAGGGACTGTGACCACCAGCATGTCCAGCTCATTCATCTGGTTGCCAGTGTAGAATTCTGAGGGACCAAGCAGAGATGTGCCATGAGGATCCAAAAACCTTGTAAGAACAGGGCGTCAATTGGCAGAATGTCTGGGTACTGTGGCTCACTTTCTTGTGGGTCAATGAGTCTAGACTTGAGGACCTTTCCCACTCAGTCTTTCTCCATTTCACTCTGGTTCTTAAACCAAACTTGTACTACCATGAATTGTATACTAATTTTTTTATGCCAGCAACTCCTGACTGAAATAGAAAACTGAGTCAAACTAAAAAGGACTTCTAACTTTGCCTTCTGATTAGTAGTGAATTAGGTACCTTTGTAAGTTTTTGTCAGTTTGGCTGGTGGTAGGGCTGCCATTTCTGCTTGGCCACTCAGGAGTCTCTCTGGAGGCATGCTGTTTGTTTCATGTGTTCTCTAGAAAGTTCCCATTTTACTGGTGGTTGGAGGGTTCACTGGAAGCCAAGAAACTGATAGGATGTTTGCATGTTGGATTCCTGAAGTCTAAGAAAAATCCCATTCAGAGTTCCTAAAACATGGTACATTCATTTTAAGGCATTCTAAGTAGCTGAAGAGTGAAGAAGGCTTGACAACTGTGGTGGAGAATTCTAAGACAATCTCAAGTTGCAGATCTACCTTCTGTGATCTCTTTCTTTCTGGCTGAAGATGACTGCTGCTGAGGATCTTTTTGCTATGTATGTCATTTTGCTGTCATTGTGAAAAGTATGCTAAATATACACACAACTATCATTTTGTAGTATATTGAAAATGTCATTCTAGCCTATTCTGACTTCCATTATTACTGTTGAAGTCTATGATAATACTAATTGTAACACTTATAGTCAAAAAGCTGAAATTATAATTCTTATAGAACTGCTACTACTATTCTTACCCCTACTATTATGCTTTAACCATTAATTTGGGGTGCCAGTCAAACACTATGATTCTTATCTCCTTGCTGCCCATCAGAGATTGGCAACCATCAGTCTTGCAGATGTTTCCAGGGTTCTCTAATTCCAAATAGGACATGGAAACATGGACTTAATCTGAGGTGTTATCTTTGGGCTACGTATCTACATGTTTCTTCTTTGCTTTAAGAACTCATTGGGGGAAGTGGGAAGCGGCAAGATGGTGACAGGGCAACCCGGTCTGTGCAACCCTCTGTAAAGGAGAACTGCAATGGGTCTCTGACTCTCACCCTGGGGGCTGTGAACCCCAACATCGCGGCCTGCTCTTCATACGGAGCTCCGCCGTTGCCACCACTGGGGCATCGCATCAGACTGGACAGTCACTGCAGCGCAAATGGCACCACCACCACCACCGCTGCCGCCGCAGCCCCCACCCACCGCTGCCATGGCCTCCATAGCACATCGCACCACCCAGGCTGGAGGTGATCCACTTCAGTCCTTCAAGCACCTTCAGGGAAGATCTGCTGGGATCGCTACCACCTCTCCTGCGACCGAGACGTCCTGCCCGCAGTAAGTCTCCTGCTGTCTGCCCTGAGGCAGGCAGCCATCTTCAGCCTCTGCCATTCCTGTCCGGCCTCACCCCCTCTGGGGCAAGCAGCTGTGATAGCACCACCTGCTGGCGATTCAAGGTAACAACACCGAAACGGGAGAAACAAGCAAAAAAAAGACATATGCCAGAGTGGTGAACGGGAGGGTGATCTGAACTGTCCTTCACAGCAGACCAGGGGCAACTGACCCTAACTGCAAACTAATTTACCAGCTTGAAAAGAAAACTAGAAATCAGAACTGAAAGGACATTGGACTTAAACAAAATGTCTCAGAGTGTGCTTCATTGATTCTGTTAGTTTAATAACTTAATTCTATTCCTACTGTATTTTTCCTTTTTTTCTTTTTTCCTCTTCCTATTCTTCTCTTTTCTTCTCTCTGTAAACCATATCTTTGTAGAAAGGAACAGCACACTAATAATGTGGTTGGTTAGCTTGTATGTTAGCATCAGTATATATTTTATTTTTTTTGTATGAGAGTTGGTTCGTCTGTAGCTGTGGTCTATTATTTTTTTATCTGTTTCAGTATAGGCCTCTCTCTCTATTTGTTGGCATACTCGTGTGTCTCCCCCCTTACTCCTCTATCTCTCCACTCCCCTCTTCAACCCACTGTCTGCTCCATTATCTCCCCTCTGCTAACCACATTTTATTTCAGGGAGTAAACCTACAGCCCCACTGCACGGACAGATTCCAAGGCAGTGGGAAGTGGGTTCCAGTTTATCCACACACCTTGCAGCGAATACCAGGACCTGCAGATAGATTTTGAATCACAGGTCCCCCCTTAAGTAAATCTGAAAACTGCAAAAAGGACCACCCCCAACCTACAGTGCAACTCCAGAACTGAACAAAGTAAGAGGGCATACATAAATAATAGGAGGTTGAACAAACAGAAGTAAAACCAATCCCTTTACCCCCTAATAACAGAATTAAAGAAGACGGTGACGTGGAGGGAAGGAAAAAGTAGGGAGGGGGAAAACCCGCACAAATGAAGAAAAACCAAAAGATGAATATAGGTCTCACACAACCCCTGGGAGATCAGACACTGAGAAAACAGATTCTGGAACACAAACAATGAAGAGGCCCCAAAATGACTGGTTACATGCAACAAACCCAGACATCAAGACATTAATGGAGAGAATTTAAAAAATTGAGGAAAGACAAGAGGAAAATAGGAAGGAGCTGATGTCAGAAATGACAGCAGTAAAGAATACTGTGATGGAAATGAATAACAGACTAATAAGCATGGAAAGCAGAATCAGTCAAGCAGAAGAAAGAATCTCAGAGCTCGAAGACCAAAACACAGAACTAACCCAAACTGTCAAAAGCATAGAAAAGAAGCTCAAAAAGACAGAACAAAACCTGCAGGAGATGAATGATCCCTTTAAGAGACCAAAGCTAAGAGTAATTGGGCTTCCTGAGGCAGAGAGAGAAACAGAAGCCACATTGGAACAAACATTTCATGAAATCATTCAAGAAAACTTCCCTCATCTCATCAAGGATGAAAAAATTCAAACACAAGAGATTCAGAGAATCCCTGCAAGACAACAAATGAGAAGACCAACTCCCAGACACATAATAATTTGCCTAAACAAAGCTATAAAAGAAAAAACCCTAAAGACAGCAAGAGAAAAAGGCCAGACTACCTACCAGGGAAAACCAATTAGAATAGCAGCAGATTTAACCACGGAAACCCTTCAGGCTAGGAGAGCCTGGAGTCCTATCTTCAAAGTTCTAAAAGAGAAACAATTTCAACCAAGAATAACCTACCCAGCCACACTAAGCTTCATTAGTGAGGGAGAATTGAAATCTTTTCCAGATATCCAATCCCTAAGAACCTATGCTGCCACCAGACCACCTCTACAAGAAACACTTAAGAAAGTACTGAACACAGAAGAAAAAGAAAAAAGAACAACAACATCCTTCACAAGAGTACAGGCAAAAGATTAAAAACACACATGAACCAACTGCAAAACCCAAAGAAAGACAACAAACAAACAGGAACAACTCTGTAAGAACCTTATGACAGGGATCAACTCTTGCATTTCAATTATTAGCCTAAATGTGGATGGACTAAATGCACCCCTGAAAAGACATAGAATGGCAAAATGGATAAAATATCATCAGGCAATAATCTATTGCCTTCAAGAGACTCACCTCACTAGAAAGGACACCCACAGACTCAAAGTAAGAGGATGGGAAACAAACTTCCAGGTGAACGGAATACAAAAGAAAGGAAGAGTAGCGATCTTAATTTCAGACAAAATACTCTTCAAGCTATTAAAAATCAAAAAACAACAGAAGGTCAATACATAATTATAAAAGGCTCAATCCATCAATAAGAAATATCTATCCTAAACATATATGCAACCCACATAGGTGAGCCAACTTTCATAAAGCAACTTCTAGAAAAACTAAAGAAAGATATTAACTCTAACACCATCATAACTGGGGACTTTAATACCCCACTCACAACCCTAGACAGATCATCAGGACAAAAAATCAGCAAGGAGATCTGGAACCTCAATGTGACTTTGGACCAAATGGACTTAATTGATACCTACAGAACACTCCATCCAAAAACCACAGAATACACATTCTACTCATCACCAC
>NW_007256329.1:21689-22276 GCF_000164805.1 Carlito syrichta
CTAACCAGAGACATGAAAGACCTTTACAATGAAAATTACAAAACACTGCTCAAAGAAATCAAAGACGACAGAAACAAGTGGAAAAATATCCCATGCTCAAGGATTGGAAGAATCAACTTTGTGAATATGTTCATCTTACCTAAGGCAATCTACAAATTCAATGCAATACCCATCAAATTACCAGCAACATTCTTCTCAGACCTAGAAAAAACAACACAGGAATTCATATGGAAACACAAACGTCCAAGAATAGCCAGAACAATCCTCAGTAAAAAAAACAAAGCAGGTGGTATCACAATACCAGACTTCAAACTTTACTATAAAGCTACAATCATGAAAACAGCTTGGTATTGGTACAGGAAAAGGCATATAGATCAATGGAATACAATTGAGATTCCAGAAGCAAAACCTCAATTTCTCAGCCAACTCATCTTCGACAAAGCCCCCACCACCTACCACTGGGGAGAGGAGAAACTATTCAGTAAATGGTGCTGGGAAAACTGGCTGACCACATGCAGAAGATTGAAACAGGACCCCTATCTATCCCCATGTACAAAGGTTAACTCCAAATGGATCAGAGACCTAAA
>NW_007256330.1:0-1144 GCF_000164805.1 Carlito syrichta
TCTGTGTGCCTTTTTTTTGCCATGATTGGAAAATATTCATTTATCCTCTAGAAGCTAGTTTTTCCTAGTGCTATTTAGTTTTAAGGGTCTTTCATTTACTGAAGTGCAGAAAAGAGATTTAATTTTTTTTCTCAAATAAAAAAATGTCTCTCCATGAATCAAGTGCATTCTTGCCACTTAAAAACAGTTTCAGGCACAACCCCTATGCAAAAGATTCACAAGGTAATTAGTTTTGTAGCAGGCATAATCCACTCTGGTGGGGAGCGTCCTGAATAATTTTTTGAAAGGTGCAGTCACTGACTTCGGAAATGCTGCTCATCTGTGGGGTTAGGCAGTGAGAGGCGCCCGCATCAGACCACATGTCATGGGCTGGCAGAAGATGAAATTCTCAATAAGTGACATCCTGGTGTGCTGGAAAACAGGTTACCAAGTGAGAAAACATGGAAAAACACTGGGACTCAGGAAAGCGTTAGAAGACAGCCTTTGGGTGGCAGAAGGGTATGTGCTATTGAGAAGGAAAGGATGAGAGGCAACCAGACTGGGGTTTACCACCAGACCTCAGCTGTGGTGCCAACTCCTTGATACAGGATTTGCCTGGGCACCTGATGGGAGTGGAGTCAGAGGTGAAACTCAGGGCTAGCCCAAGGAGGTGGTGAGGCAGGTCAGATTTAAGGGATAGGCAGGGAACAGCAAAAGATGACACAAGAGGGTGAATTATTATAAACTCCAAGTCTGACAAGGAGCTGGTAAGGCAGAAATGTGTGGACACCAAAGGGTCCAGGTAGAGGTAGGGACAGAATCAAAAGGTGGGATCTACTGAGACCTGAATCAGAGTGTGAACACAGGCATGTGATGATGCTGTACTACAAGGTTGAATTGATAGGAGTGGATTGTGGAAAGGCAGCTTGGCCTGCGATACTTAGGCACATACTGGGCTGGTTACAGCTTCTCTTTATTATACCTTACTGGTGCTTGCTGCTAGTTTATTTCTCTGTCTCTGTTTCCTCTAAATAGCTAAAACATAGAGGAAAACCAAGTGCCCACCCAGAGATGAATGAGTAAACACAATGTGGTATATACATATACTAGAACATTATTCAGATCCAAAAAGAAATGAAATTCTGACATATGCTACAACATTGGA
>NW_007256330.1:2488-3182 GCF_000164805.1 Carlito syrichta
AAAACATTACAAATAAGTTCAGCCACTTACAAAAGATTACATATTGTAAGGCTCTCTTTGTATGAAATGTCCAGAAGAGGCAAGACTGTAGAGAAAAAAGTATATTAGTGGTTGCCAAGGAGTGGGAGGTGAGAGTGGGGTTTGAAGTGTAGGGGTGAGGTGGGGAAGAAGGGGAATGACTGCTAATGGGTATGGAGTTTTTGGGGGTGAGTGATAAAAATGTTTTAAAATGGATTGTGGTGACGGCTACATAACTTAGTGAATATAGTAAAAACCACTGAATTGTACATTTTTAATAGGTTACTTGCACTCATGTAAATTTCAGCTCAGTAAAGATGTTAGAAGGAGAAGCACAAAAAAGAAAAGAAGGAGAGCTCTCCTCTTCCACTAGCCATAAAAGGATTTGAGGAAAACATTCTGTGTGGAGAGAACAAATGATGCAACTTCCCTAGCTTTTCTGTTCAGTACTCTGTGGTATAATAAAAAGAATCATGGATCTGGGAGCCAGGCACATCAGAGTTTGAATAGCATCACCACTGTGCACCATGACTAGCTTCCTTCAAAAAAATTTTTTGAGCTTTGCTTTTTGAGAAACTTACTGTATACCAAACATTGTGGTAATAGAGTTACATGCGTTAATGTATCATCCTTGTAAATATCTCAAAGGAAGTGATATAATCTTCCTTTCATAGGA
>NW_007256331.1:0-8345 GCF_000164805.1 Carlito syrichta
TATTAGACAAATGATGATTATATATACAATGCTTTACAGGCATTAAAATTATGTTATATAAAACTATATATAATATTAATGACAACAAAGTAGCTGGGCATAATTGTTAAGTAAAAAGCATGAAATTAATATATTTGGATATGTTGGATCAAAATGGTAGATTAAATCCATTGGCATTCTCTCCTTCTTGCCTCAAATCTCTAAAAGTTGTAGAAATATTTTTCAAATACATAGTCACGCTAAAAGAGAAAAATGCCTCAATATTTTAAAAAGATTTTTGCAAATTTAAGGCATATGAGATTAGGTTGAAGAAAGGTGGTAAAAATGCTCCAAGTGTAGTAGTCATAAAGACAGAGATTTATAGGATACCTTGACAGTGTAATAGATTGGGAAACATCTTAGGAGATGCAAGGTAGAGTGGGTGAATTTCTTTCTCTATTTGTTTCTTATGCTAGCAGCAGGAAGCCTGGGTGTTTAAGTTTTAGATAGCACAGCAACTCTGTGTATTAGTCTGCTTGGAGTGTTATAATAAAACACCATAAACTGTGTGGCTAACCAACAGAAATTCAGTTTCTCACAGTTGTGTGTGCTAGAAGTTTGAGATCAGGATGGTCAGGTTCTGGTGAGAGCTCTCTTCCTGGTTTTTAAATGGCCACCCTTTCAAAGCATCCTTATGTGGCAGAGCTCTGCCCTTTCTACCCTACCTTTTCCTACCTATAAAGAAACAACCTTCTTGAATTAGGACCCACTCTATAACTTCTTTTAACTTAATTACCTAAAAATCCTCTTTCCAGTTACAGTCACATTGGAAGTTAGGGCTTTCACATACAAATTTTGGTGGGACACAATTCAATACATAGCTCTGTATAGTTGGGCCCGATAGAAATTGGAGCTTGGGCAACTGGCAACACTCAAAAAGAACAAAGGGTCCCTATACTAAAGAGTCAATATAACATAGCAGCGTATCTTGCACACTTACTATAATTGAACGGGAAAGACATACAGACAGACTAACTTAAATTCCAATAAAAGATAGAACAAAGGATATTTTTCAATATGCAAGAAGAATTTATTTGAGAGGGAAAGAAAGAAAAGAAAGAGACACACAATTGACTACACAATTACATGATGAGTATTTAAGTGTAAATAACTTTGTCTCAGAAAAGAGGAAATACAAATTATTTCTACATAGATTTTAAAGAGAAGAAATAATACCTGTGGTAATAGAATTAACAAACCAGATGGAAAATAGATGCAATTAAAACAAACCAAACAAAACCTTAACTCAATAGGAGCACTGAAGAGCAATGTGAACTAAGCTAGTTAAAGAACAAAGTAGTATTTTAAAAAATTATGTAGGCAACTGAGTCAAATAAATTCTGAAAGAATGCATCACAAAAAATAAAATAATGACAAGATAGAAGAAAAAGGTTTACATTTGGTAAGACAGAGGTATAGCAATAATATCAACATAGTTGATAAAATAGGAAAGAATAAATAAAACATGACAATTTTCTTATTTTGAACATTGATAAAAAATAAAAGCTTAAATATATTTTAAATACTTAATGGTAAGCACTATACAATTAAAATAAAATTTATAATTATTAAAACATTAAAGGAAATAAAGAGAACAATGCACATATAATAAATCTAACAGGGAGAAGAAGAAAAAGAAGAAAACTAGGAAAGTATGATGAAAAGAAATGCCTATAAAACTCTAGCAATAAGGAAAATAGAGCAATATTATTATCAACCCAGATAGAATTAAAGAGATAGCATTTAAAGTGTCCAAAAAGGAAGGTTTTATAGTGAAAGTTAAAAGAGTTAAGAAGTTAAAATTGCCAAGTACATACGATGATTGTAAACTCATGTGTACCCAACAATACAACTTCAAAATATATAAAACACAACTAATAGAAATAATAAGAAAATGAAAAATTATGAGCAATGTCAAGGACTCTCAGAAATTAACAGATAGGTTTTATATCTCAAAAAAAATAAAATGAAGTATAAAAAAAGAAATTAACAGATGGAGAAAAAAATAAAACTGTAAAGGAAGTGGCACTGTAACAAGATATTTAACTGAGACACTTTCTGTCTCAATTTTCACTGAAGCCACCAAGGCAATAGCAGTAAATTCTTCCCTACAATCCAATGCAAAGTGTCAGACAACCAATGAAGAACTTGATGAAGACCTTGTTGGCAACCTGCTTTATGGTTATTTCTCAAAGGTGAAAATAAGTTAAAGTTGACAGAGTTATGCATTGGAAATTAGAGGGTTTTTTGGAAAAATTGTCAGGGTTGCTTTCCTTTCATCTTAATACAGGGACTTCATTGAGAATTTTTGGAGTATACGATATGTATTACCTTAAGAAGGAACTGTACTTTTTTTTTCTTTTTTGAGTAGGAGTCTCACTTTGTTTTGCCCAGGTTGGAGTGCAGCAGCACGCTCATGGCCACCCCAGTGTCCACCTGCTGGGCTTAGGTGATCCTTCTGCCTCAGCCTTCCAAGTATCCGGAATTATAGGCATGTGCTACCATGCCCAGCTAATTTTTTTTTAATTGTAGAGATGAGGTGTTACCATGTTGCCCAGGCTGGTGTCGAACCTGTGGGCTCAGGCAATTCTCTTGCCTCGGCCTCCCAAAGTGCTGGGATTACAGGCTTGAGCCACTACGCCTGGTCAAGAATTGTAGTCTTAATGAATACAAGGTCGTTTATCCTCCAGCGCCTACATGTGAACCCCTCACTAAAGGTTATCCAATTAAGAGATAGTACCTCAAAGAGATTCTGTAAAAGTGACACATTTTCAACCCAAAGAAACTGTAGATGGTTGTGGTGCTGCAGATTGTTATTTTGCAGAAGCAGCAGTGCAGTCAAAAGCAAGCAGCATTAAGACAAGCAAGATTATACCGAGGGAGATGTGGTCAGAGGGCCAAGCAAGAGAACAGGTGAAAAACCTCGGTAATCAACAGCGGGAGATCAATGTCAGATGCTTCCCCGCTTCTTCCTCCACATCTTTCTCCCATGCCCTCCAACCCCACTCGGTGAGGGGTTCAAAGGTTAGAAGGACTTGCTGGGGAAATTAGGAAGAGGCTGTGTCCTACTCTCACTGCAGGCTTCGTGTTTAAAACAGTACAAGCTGAGGGAACAGAAAAGATTTCACGGGGTGGGGAGTTTGCAGCACTGGCTTTGACCCTGAACTGGACCCCAAAATTAGTGAAATGAGACTTTCTATCCAGAAATGACTGGGGAAATTTTTTATTACCTTGAATAATCAGAAAAGTCATGTCAATTTTTATCCAAGAGACAGAAGAAAATGTCTAGTTGAAGATATTTAAAGAATTGCCAGGGTTAGAAGAAAGAATAAAACTACTTTCTGGCTTCACCTTAAAGTCCGGCTTGTTCACCAAGGCTACACAAGGATAAGGGTTGTGAGTGGGAGGAGGTGGTGAGGCAGATGATGAGGTCTCAGGAAAAAGAGGATGTGAGTTATCTTTACATAGAACATTTACATCTACACACACACACACATACACACACACACATACACATACACACATACACGTACACACACACATTCACATACACACACACACACACAAGCATGTATTAGAGCAGTTAAAAAACCACAATTAACTCACAAAAGCTAGAATCATAAAGACAATATCCAAGGAAAAGAAAACAATACAACTAGAAAGTTAAATATATTTTTAAAATCAAACAGTCCCTTTTAAAAAAAAAATAAGAGAAGAAAACAATTTTAAAACTATTTGGTAATTCTCAAACATTCTCTAAAAAATAAAAAGCCTCACTCTGAGGAATTTTGTTAACCAATGGTGATGCTGGTTCGAAGCGTGAAATTCATCTTCCTATCCACTGACAGATTCAGACCAAATTTCATGAGGGGCTGAGCACTGACGTTCACAGGACACCTTCTCTAAGATTTGTGGTGCTGAGAGTCCGGCATCATTGCATGAAAGTTCAGGGAGGGGATTGGGGCTGGCCATAGTGGTCAGAGAAGTAGAACCCCAAAGGAAGGCGTTAGTGGTGCTTGTGACAGAGCAGAGAGGCACTGGGGTTTAGCTGTGTTTTTAGCAATGAGGGGCAATCGCTGCATTTAAGTTTTAGCCCCTTTGGTGTCATTAAAGCTGTAGCTATCACTGATAATTCAGAAGGTAAGAACTTGTTCTGAGAGGAATCCTGATGGAACAGAAATTCCTTAGTTAAAGGAGAAATTTTATGTGCTAAAATGTCATATATTTGTATAGCCAGTTAGTGTTTTCCTTTTCTCGTTTGTAGTGTACTTTTCTCTTATTCTGAAACATTTTGCAAGAGTTGCTGCTTCTCATTTTCTATTAAAATGAGTTATTTTATAATCAGTCACATTTTATATTCCAACTTATCCCAGAACCCAAGGACTAAAGAAATAGATACTATGTCATCCGATCCAAAATTTTCAGTTATATTCACAGAGCCATTAATAAATAGAGTATAACCAATATATACAGAAATCAAACAAATAATGTTTAATGATCTGGACTTTTTAGATTTAATGAATATACTTTATTGCTCTGGAGTAGAAATACTCCCTCTATTCCTTCAATTTAGCAATATGCTTTCTAATGTTTTTAATCAGGATATATATGGTAACATTCATTAATTCGAATTTTTTAAAAACTACATAGATGGTGGATTATGTAAAAACAAGCAACCCTCAATCTATAATTAAACTCAACAAAAATGCTTTTGGGTATTTTGAGAGAAGAGGATGTATTAGAGCTCTGTACTTTCTGTTCAATTTTGCTATGAATGTACAACTGCTTTAAACAATAAAATTGATTTCAGTTTTTTTAAAAATGCTATTGGCATTCAAAGTGAAATTTCAGGTTTCACTCAGGTCATATAATAGATCATATTCTGTAATTGCTGAATGACTAATATTTTTCACATATTACCCAAGGGAGGAATCACTGATTGCATATTTAAATGGTGTTCTAGATTAATAAGGTGAAGATATGTTAAATGTTTTTATTTTAAAAGTTGCGTTAAATCAGCAGATATCTATAAAGGTCACAAAGAATGTTGAAGATAAAATCTTTTTTTCCAAAATATCAAATGTCTTCTTAACAATGAAAACATAAGAGCTAAGATCTGTAGAGTACTAACTCTGAGGTACATAAGATTATTCCCCTTATTTGATTATCAGGGAAGTCAAGACTTATCCAGAGGACAAGAAGATGGCCCACCCAAGATCACAGGAGTCTGAATTCATATGCGCCATCTTCAGAGCCTGCACTCTTAAACACTACAGATGTGCTACTGGCCTTGACAGGTACAATATATTGAAAAGTAATCAGTGATTAATTTGAAGTTATAATTGACCATTATAACTGACTCATCTCATTATTAACAACTTTGTTAGTAATAAAATATTATTGGAAGAGTTCACTTCAGTTAATTCTCTATAAATAATTTCATATGCAACATTTTCAGACTTTTCCAACAGCAACACTGTACTGCTTCTTTTATTTGCTTTTGTATTGTCATGTGGGATAGCAGAGGAAGATGAAGCATGAGTATCTCACCTCCTTACCAAATGCTATTTACACTTAATCAGAAGGATATGGTCTAGATCCATTAAAAAATAGCTATTAAAATTCCCTGAACAGTAAACTCAGCTCCATTGAGTTTGAAGAGGCTTTATTTCCACTTCAGAACATATATAACCTTGAACTAAGGAAACCTGTGCTCTGCAAATCAGGATTCTTCTGAAACTACTTTTTCAGCAAGTTGGTAACTATGTGGTAAAAATTGTATGAAAAGAAATAGAGAAAAAGTATACTTGTGATGCTGAAATTATTGTTCTAAAGGGTGAGTTTTTAAGATAGGGTTGCAACATAAGCTGTGTCTGCACATATTTTATGAAGTGGTCAGTAGAATCTATTACACAGATAATTTAAGCAAAAATACTACTTTTCCTTCAATCATATGGATATTTCAAGCAATATGCTTTTCTTGCCTGAAAATTTGAGAAAATTGCTGATTTTTGTCTTTTTCCATCCTCTTTTCAGTCTGCTACTTGAAGAAATAAGGAAGTAAGAACAACATTCACAACTCATAGAAAAAGTATAATGGTACAGAAGGCTCACTTAGCCTGCTTCTGTTACTGTTTCCAAGTTGGGTGCATTTCTATACTTACCTTACAATGAGATGCATGCGTACTAGTAGACACAGCACTGGCTGGCTCTGAATAGAAGCTGGAAGCTTGTGACAGGCACATATGGTTGAAGAAAGTAGTCTCTAGATTTAGAGAGACTGTTCTGAGCTTTGGCATTCCTCATCCAGAGTTCAGGGAATCTTCACATATCCCCTAAATACAGAACAGAATGCAAAATAAGAATGAAAAGGCGAAGTGCAGTGCACAAGTAAATATCATGGAGATTAAGAAGGCAAAGAGGAATTGCAGTCAGAAGGACAAGAATGCTTCATAAATAAGAAAGTGTATTAGCGGTTTCACATCAGACAGATCACATGTGGATAAATAAGGCAAAGCTATCTCACAGGGAAGCAGAGGTGGAACAAGTATGTGATGTTTACCTCAGAGCAGTGAGCATGTCTGTATTGTTCTTCACTGTGCTGTGATACCTAAAGAGAAGCTTCTCTGTAGGAAGTTTTCACTGTACACGTGTGGAATGAGAGAGCACTCGATACGATGTAGACTGGTTGCACCCCAGGATGTGTGAAAAGAAATGGAAACCACAGAGCTAGAAACAGCTTCTGAAAGCAGAATCCTGAGGGCCTTCAACATCACAGGAAGGATGGGGAACTCTATGTATTGGGCAGTGGGGATTGTTGGAAGTTTTTAAAAGTGGCATAAGTGGAGCTACGCTTGCTTTAAAAAATACAATGGCTACCACAGGCAACATAAATTATAGTAAAAAGAGAAAGCTGGGAGTCTCAAGCAGAATTCCAGAGAAATGAAATGAGTTTAAACCACAATAAATGTGATCTATACAGAGAAGAGAAAATGAATGTGAGAGATTTGGCAGAGGTTGGTAAGACATTAATGGTGATTCAATGCAGATAATAGAAGAATATGTCTGAGAGTGAAAGCTATGACTCTACATTAAACATATACACATAGGAAAATGAAAAGATTGGACTATATGCATTTGATTTGCTATGAGGCAACCTTGATAGTAGTACTGGTGATGATGACTATGGTGATAGTAAAAACAATAGTAGCCCCCAAATCTCATGGCACTTATCATGTGCCAGGCTGTGAATTGAATGCTTTACATATATGAACTCACTTATAACATATGACTGAGTTCACTAGGCAAGGATTGGGGTGCAATCAATGCAAGAGAGACAGCTGAGACCACAGTTGACAAAGAGAAAAAAAATTTTAAAGTAAGAAATGTCAAGCTTGAAGACAGGAGGAAAAAACATGAATTAAAGCAAATGCTAATGTCTTGTCAACTGACAATTATTGCTCTTATTATTGATAAAAAAGAAAGTTATTGAGGAAGTGTTCAGTAGGTGATTTGTTAAGTTTCAGAATGTCAGTCATGAAATATTAATATGACATGTAAGTCAACTGTCGTCAGCAGGACATATGGGCTTGGTCATTGTTTCATGATCAGGATTGGAACTGAGATCCCAGAAATATAAAAAAGAAGGTAGATATACATTTTGAAATTTATTTTTGGCTGGGTTTGGCGGCTCAACCTGTAATTCCAGTACTTTGGGAGGCCGAGGTGAGTGGATTGCCTGAGCCTGCAAGTTTGAGACCCACCTGGGCAACTTGGCGAGACCTCTTCTCTACAATAAATCAAAAATTAGCCAGGCATGGTAGCATGCACCTGTAGTTCTGGCTCCTTGGAAGGCTGAAGCAGGAGGATCACCAGAGCCCAGCAGGTTGAGGCTGCGGTGGCCGGGAGCATACCACTGCACTCCAGTCTGGGTGATAGAGTGAGACTCCAACTCTAAAAAAAAAAAAAGAAATTTATTTTTCATTGTCTAAGATTTGTCTCTACTCTTCCCAACAAGATTTTAATCTCCACCAGGGCACAGAAACTATTTTGTGAAATCCTCCACAATGCAGGGCTGGGCACTCAGTTATGCTAATACATATTTTTAAAATATTTGCTTTAAGAACAAAACTAGATGATGTATTCACCGATTAATTGAAACAAACATAGTGATTCAAGTTCAGGTATGGCAAATATCCTACCAAGTTTATTATTATTGATGAAAAATGTCAACTTTAAAATAAAAACACTGTGTTTAAACCATAATCTTGATAAGCTTGTTAAATTAGAACCCAAACTCCCCTGAT
>NW_007256332.1:0-6783 GCF_000164805.1 Carlito syrichta
TCCCATATATGATGCTCTCATAGTAACAATAATTTCGTGCTTTGAAGTTATTTGCAAATTTACAATCATATGTTGATCTTCTCGTACAATAAAACACTTCTCAAGATGACAGATGACTGTGTTTGTCTGTCACTGACAAGCGAGGAGACCTGTGCAAGTTACTTCACATCTCTGCTCCTCTGTTTTCTCACCTTTAAATGGTGAGGAAATAACTGCAACTCCCTCATAAAGTTATTATGAGGATTAAAGGAATTAGTACAAGTAAGGTACTTAATAACACCCAGCACATAATGAGCATTCAGTAAATGTAGATAATATCATCACTACTAAATTATAAGTTCATAGGTGCAGAATTATCTTATTTATGTCTCTATCTACTTCAGTGCTTAATGCAGTGCATTGTACTAAGTAAATTAAATTACTTTTCCCTGCCTGCTTTACCTAACTCTAATTCATACTTCCAACTTAGAAAGGCCTGTTCTGATTCCATGGGCATATTAGAAATTCCATTAAATGTGTATGCTTATCACTTTTTACTTATTACTGGATTTTTCTTTGATCTTCCCTGCTAATGTATAAACATGAGGAGGAATCATCTATCTACTGCTTCACTGTTGTATCATTAACATATATATACCTTAGCATCTGATATATGAGGGCTACTCAATGAATATTTGTTGGATGACTTAATTGAAATAATTATACAGAACACACCTAGTTGCCTAGGTGATAGTTGCTCACACTCATAATATATATTTTTTTATTTTTAACCTTTAATTTTTATGGATACATGCTGGCTGTACACATTTATGAGGTACATATGCAATTTTGATACAAGTTAACAGCATGTAATGATCAAGTCAGAGTAATTGTGATATGCAACACATCACACATTTATCATTTCTTTGTTTTAGGAACATTCCAATTCCACTCTTCTAGTTATTTTAAAGCATGCAATAAATTATTGTTAACTATAGACTCCCTATTGTACTGCCAAACACTAGACCTTATTCCTTCTATCTGACTGTATTTTTACATCTATTGACTATCTCCTCTTTATCCTTCCCTTCCCTCTACCTTTCCCAGTCTGTGGTAACCAACATTCTACTTTCTGTCTCCATGAGATTAATTTGTTTTAGCTCCAGCATAGAAGTGAAAACATGGAATTTTTTTTTCTGAGCCTGGTTTATTTCATTTCACACCATGGCCTTCAGTTCCATCCTTGTTATTGCAATGGACAGGAATTCATTCTTTATTATGGCTAAATAACATTCCATTGTGTATATGTACCACATTTTATTTACCCATTCATCTGGTGATGGGCGCTTAGGTTGATTCCATATCTTGGCTTTTGTGAATAGGACTGAAATAAACATATAGGTGCAGTTATTTCTGCAGTATGCTGATTTCTTTTCCTTTGGATATATACCCAGCCATGGAATTGCTGGATCATATGGTCCTCTTTTTTTTTTAGGTTTTTTTTAAAGGAATCTCCATACTGTTCTTCATAATGGCTGTGCTATTCTCACCAAGAGTGTATGAGAGTTTCCTTTTCTCCAAATCCTTGTCAGCATCTAGTATTGCCTATTCTTTGAATAAAAGTCTAACTGTGGGGAAATAATATATTATTGTGATATTGATTTGCATTTCCCTGATGATTAGTGATGTTGAACACTTTTTTCATATACCTGTTGACCATCTGCATGCCTTCTTTTGAAAAACGTCTATTCAGATCCTTTGTTCATTTTTTAATCATATTATTTGTACCATTTTGCTATTAAGTTGTTTGAGTTCCTATGTATTCTGGTTATTTAATTTCTCATCAGATAGATAGTCCACAAATATTTTCTCCCATTTTATGGGAGAAAGTCTCTTCACTTTGTTGATTGTTCCTTTGCTAATAATAAAATTTTTTTTTGAATTGGAGTCTCACTCTGTCGCCCAGACTGGAATGTAGTGGCCACTCCCAGCCACCGCAGCCTCGACCTGCTGGGCTCCAGCGATCCTTCCACCTCAGCCTTCTGAGTACCTGGAACCACAGGCACACACTACCACGTTCGGCTGATTTTTTTTTTATTATTATTGTAGAGATGAGGTCTCGCCAAGTAATAAAATCTTTTAAAGAAGAAAACCTGACATGTTAGCAGATTGCATTAAAAGAGAACCAAGCAGCAAATAATTTCATGTTTGCACTCTTAGAAGTATTTTCTACCTACAGGAAAATTAACCACTTTCTTGTCATTAAGTAACCATGTCATTTGTATAAATCAGAAATGTATATAAATGAAAGCAAATGGCACTATAACACAAAAGCTCTAATCTCCATCAGTTCTATCTTAAGGTGTTTTTTTTTCCCACTCTTGAAAAGCCCTTTCATTTTTCCCTCCCCTTGATTACACTTAAAACATGACGACAATCAATCTTGCTCTGTGCTCTATCTTGTACTTGAAGCAGAAAGACTTCACTGAGCCTTTGATATCAGTCATCCCTTGAGATTACTCCTTCTCAACAATGCAGCTCTTGCCTTGGGAATGGCCTTCGGAATCCTCACTCCTTTGTTAGTGATAATTTCTTGTACAACATGAGTTTTTTTTTCATACTAGCTAGGATTGTGGTCTGTGTATTTCAGCATTGTAAAATTAAAATGGTACCTATGGGAGATTTATTTCTCATAGATTTCTTTTTATACAATGGAAATACTTTTTCTTTTGAAAAATGAGTCTGTGACCTTACAAAGGCACCAAAATGCTAATTGTGCAGATATTTCTCTGAGGAGATTGATGGAATGACCATATTTTGTTAAGGTAAGAGATACAAGTAAAAGGACGTGTTAATGTCTCTAAAATTACTTTTGAAAAACACTGTTAATGCTACTTAATGCTGCAGTAATAATTTGAAACGCATAATTTATGTGTAATCTTTTACCTGTTTGTAATCAACGCTGCATTATATGCATCAAATGACAACCAGATGATGTTCTCTCAATAGCTTTAACTAGTTCCACCTTTGTTTATTTTTCTATGATATTGTCATTGATTTTTGTAATTGTGCCTTGATGACATCTAGCACAAAGAAATAGTCATTCATTGATTCTCTTATACTAATAATGCCTAACATGTGAGGCCTCTGCTCATCATTTCCTTGATTTTGTTCAGATATATTCCTTAATTTAAAAATTTTAAATTTTTAAAAGAAAACATTTCGTGTTTTTAGAATTAATGGGGACTCAGAGAAAGTTTTCTCTGGACAATGAGTGGCCAAAGTGAAAGAACTATCTGAAATAATTTTAGCATCAGAGCCTGATTCAGATGTTTTGTATTATCGATTCAGATTTTGATATGGATAGAGCATCCCCAATAGCATATTGTTTCTATAAAGGAGGCAACTTCTGTCCCGTTTCTACCACTTCCTCTGTCCTTCCTCACACCTAGGTCATACCTTTGCCCACATAAAGAATTCATTTTCCATTAGATGGTGCAACTGGGTCTTACAGGAGAATCCAGGTCCTGACCTAGGAGTTGTTTTGGGGGTCAGGCTTCTGTTCACTGGCACCAGCCTCTCAGAGGTGAACTGCCAAGTGGAGGCTGCTCTTCCAAGACCAGCTCGAAATCCACACTTCCCTCCACTCCAGCTTCTCGGCTTAGGCTGGAAAGGGAAAGCAAGCCACAAGCAACTTTCTCAGTCCATCATCTTAGGTGGAAGGGAGCGAAGAAGCAGCAAGCTTCCTCTTTTGGGCCTCCTGGGAAAAGCCAGTTTCTCAAATTCAGCTGTAACTAGAAAACCTTCCAAGGATCTACAGAGCACTAGTTTAGCCAGAGATAAATTGTCATTTGTGTCTTAGTGAGTATTACTCTTTGATAGGAAACCTCAGAGGAAAGGAAGGGTAAATGACAGGATTCAGGTACAAGGCTCCCCACTACAACCTATTCTCTGAAATATGAAATCAGAGGATGCATTAGAGAATGGCTGTGTTTCAGTGGCCTCCCTCCAGATACAGGGACATCAAGCTAACAACAATCCCAGATTCTGCACTCTTAAGTCTGAAAGTACCTTAGTCCAAATTGATTCAGAAGTAGGGAACTATGAATATTCATGGTGTAGTTGAGTGATCATAGCCAATATAAGCTGGAGAATAATCATAATAATAATAAAACATATTGACCAATTTCTAGTGTAAAAAAAGTTTTGATAAAATTCTGAAGCTATGTTTTTGATTGATATGGGGTGTTTCCCCATTCCCAGACAGATATTTGCTACTGTTAATCCCATCTCCCTCCCCCCATAGTTTCCCAGTACTGTCAGTCATTTTCTTATAGTATTGCATTGGATGTTTAAGGTCCATTATATGAGTGAGAACATGTGATACTCGAATCTTTGTTTCTGTGAGAGGTCACTCAGTATTATAGACTCTAGTTTCATCCAGGTTGCTGCGAAATTCATTATTTTGTTCTCTTTTTTTTGAGATAGCAATTATTATTACTCCCATTTTCCACATTAAAGAAACAGTCTCCAGGAAATTAAACTGTCCAAAGGAAAATTCAGAATTCACATTCTGAATTACTACAGGATTTTCCATCTCAGTCAGATATTCTCTTAGAAGTATAGTCTTAGCTCACCAATAGTATTAATGCATGGGATTTTAGCATGAAATGCATACATCTGTCTCCCTCTATAAAATGGCAAACAAGCCAGGCTCAGTGGCTCAGCCTGTAATCCCGCGCCTTTGGGAGGCTGAGGTGAGTGGATTGCCTGAGCCTGTGGGTTCGAGACCTGCCTGGGCAGCAAGACCTCATCTCTACAATAAATCAAAAAATTAGCCAGGCATAGTAGCGCATGCCTGTAATTCCGGCTACTTGGAAGGCTGAGGCGGAAGGATCGCCGGAGCCCAGCAGGTCGAGGCTGCGGTGACCGGGAGCGGCCACTGCACTCCAGTCTGGGTGATAGAGTGAGAGTCCAACTCAAAAAAAAAAAAGGCAAACAATAAAATAAAACAAAAAAATAGGAGGGTAATACTTTAACATCTACCAGTAGTGACATAGCAGCTCATGTCTTTAGAATAGATTCCAATAAAAGAGAGAGTTGACAAAGAGAGCATAAAGGAACTTTTGCAATATGTAAAGGATTGCAGAGCAAAAAGACCAGTTCCTTAAGACACACACTACATTCTGCACAATTTTGCCTTATGCTAATCTCACCTATAGGGATTCTTCTATTAATCAAGACCCCTCACATCAATTCATGTCAGAGAAAACATGATCAGATCTGGACCATTTGCAAGAAGATAATAAATTATTTGACTTCAGGCACCAGTGATCTTAGAATTAGCAGACAAAATAGCCAGCATCTTGTCTTTATAGCTCTGGTCCTTTAACATCATGTGTGTCTTTTCCTCCTCCATGTCTTGTGTCCTGCTGATGCAGGACATTCCTCCTTCTGTCTCTCTCTATTCTCTTCTCCCTCCGTGTACTGCCCAACATCAATTGTCCATCAAACTTAAACTCAACCTGTAGTTTTTCTATCTTCCCTCTAGCCAATATGCAGTATATTTCTTTACCTTCCTTCTTCTCTCTGTAGCCAAATGAGGGATTGGAAGAGAACAGCAGAGCATTATATCCTCAACAAGAAAAAAGAAAAAGAAATGGAATATTTATGCCTAGGTGGGAGAGATGTATATTATCTTCTTTCCTTTTTTGTAAAAAAAGATAGCTCAGCTTCCTTGACATCTTGCCTTCACAAACAGCAGGGTCCTTGATTCCTCATGGAGGTTGCTGGCAGAAATGACCCTGGTAGAAGCCTTTTAAATGACATCTTAACACACTTAGGATGGAAGCTATCTTTATGTAAGAAAGCTTCCAAAACTTAAGACAACATCTGTGTTACACAGTAAATGTCCTGCTTGGAATTATAACATGCTTAATTGAAACACTCGAAAGCTCATAAATATTCTCCTTTCCCTCAACATTCCTTTTTCCTTTCTCTTTCACACAGGACAGTCATCACAATAAATTCTCAATAAATATATTTGGGGGTCTCCATTGAGTGCACCAAATATCAGTTAAGGCCAAGTTACAAAGGGTACAAGAGTCACTGACAAAAATGTCAAAAACATTTTCCTCTGCTAATCTCCTTCATAGAGTTCTCAGGTAGCAATTTTTATTTAAAAATGTTATCCAGTGATATAGATAATAATATCTAAGTTTTCACCATACACTTCCTTTGGCTTTAAGATACTCAAACATGTGGATAAATGTCTGAATAAAAAACAAGCCTATCATGTCTCTACATCTGAGCATAAGGAAGAAAAAATATTACAACTTTCAACTAACTGTGGGCTTTTAGAGAAATCTCTTTGATATTAACCTGAACAACTTCTACAATAATGGCTGAAATTTACAGAATCCATTATTTTGAGAACATTTTAGTTCAAATCCTTTAGTCTCACAATTATCCCTTTTGTGAATCAGATCAAGAATTATTAACTCCATTTTACAGCTCAGAAAACTAATGCTGAGACAAATTAAGGGTATTGCAGAAGGCTGTGTATCTTACAAAACACTAAGTTGGGATTTATCAAAGATGTGCTTTACTTCTGATTCTGGGATCCTTCCACCATATTGTGCTGGCCATTTCTGAAGGACAATGCTTACCATAAATCTACACCAAAGTTGGACTAGATATTATGAATTAGTGAACCTTACCTTCCATTCACCCAGATTCTTTATGTGTAGACCTCGGCTCTTCTCATTTTCAGATTCTACCTGCCTTCTAGAATTTCATGTCTTC
>NW_007256332.1:7808-8895 GCF_000164805.1 Carlito syrichta
TATTGAGCAGTTACTCTGTCTGTCAGTTTATATACATTAATTCTTATAAAATTCTAGAAGTCATTATTAATATTTTTATGATGTAAGTCAAAGAATTAGTCCTAGAAAGGTTAAATACTTGCCCCCATGCTGACTGCATAGTACATTTATGTGTAACCTCACACTTGAACAAGCATATTTGACAGGTGCACTCTATGGTGGCCAAACTTGAATTCTAAACCCTTGTCCTCGTCCTTCCACCAGAGCCTCCTAGATATGTAGATGATGTCCATGTGTGCTGTAGGTACATAAGGGAAAAAAAACCTGCTGGATTCTTGCTACCACAAACACTAGGCAATGGACACCATTTTTTGAGGAAGCATTTGTGCTCTTCAATATTTGGTCTACTGAAATGGGATGGAACACAAATGTACACCAAATACTGCATTTCAGAATCTAATCAGATTCCAGGGTATAGTACATACCTTAAAGGAAAGTGAACAGAACCCAGAAAAGTTAAGTAATTGTCTAAACTTAAAAGAATGTTTAGATTATAAAGGGCTATGTATGGATTAGCATGCTGCACTCCTCATTCAACAGCTGAGACTCTAGTTTCACATCTTTCCTTTCCAGACCAGGACCTGAGGACCCAGAAAGGGATATTATGTGCCTTAATGTGCAACTGTTTTCTGCCAAAGGCACATATATTTTTACAGCTGACTTCCCTGGAAATCAAGGTGCCCTTCAATAACTGAAGGTCTACCTTTGCAAGTTATCATTATAAAGATTAATTATTGGGAGAGACACGGCAAGATGGCAACGGGGCAACCTGGCATCTGAAACCCTTTCCAAAGGAGATCTGCAGTGGGCCTCTGACTCTCGCCCCGGGGGGCTGGGGACCCCAGCATCGCAGCCTGCTCTTCAGACAGAGCTTGGCCATTGCCACCTCTGGGACATCGCAACGACTGGACAGTTTTACTGTATTGCAAACAGTCCCGCCGCCGCCGCCGCCCCTCCCCCCACCACCACTGCCATCGCCACCGCTGCGGCCTCTGGGAAGGGTATCACATCACACCACCCGGCCCGAAGAGATCCACAACAAACCGCT
>NW_007256332.1:9990-13318 GCF_000164805.1 Carlito syrichta
GAACAGTCCCCAGAATGACTGGTTACATGCAACAAACCCAGACATCAAGACATTAATGGAGAGAATTTAAAAAATTGAAGAGAGAAAAGAAGAAAATGGGAAGGAACTGTTGTCAGAAATGACAGCAGTAAAGAATACTGTGATGGAAATGAGCAACAGACTAATAAGCATGGAAAGCAGAATCAGCCAAGCAGAAGAAAGAATCTCAGAGCTCGAAGACCAAAACACAGAACTAACCCAAACTGTCAAAAGCATAGAAAAGAAGCTCAAAAAGACAGAACAAAACCTGCAAGAGATGAATGATCACTTCAAGAGACAAAACCTAAGCATAATTGGGCTTCCTGAGGCAGAAAGAGAAACAGAAGCCACATTGGAACAAATATTTCATGAAATCATTCAAGAAAACTTCCCTCATCTCATTAAGGATGAAAAAATACAAACACAAAAGATTCAGAGAACCCCTGCAAGAAAACAAACGAGAAGACCAACTCCCACACACATAATAATTCACCTAAACAAAGTAGCTATGAAAGGAAAAATCTCAAAGGCAGCAAGAGAAAAAGGCCAGACTACCTACCAGGGAAAACCAATTAGAATTAGCAGCAGATTTATCCACAGAAACCCTTCAGGCCAGGAGAGCCTGGAGCCCCATCTTCAAAGTTCTAAAAGAGAAACAATTTCAACCAAGAATAACCTACCCAGCCAAACTAAGCTTCATTAGTGAGGGATAATTGAAATCTTTTCCAGACATCCAATCCCTAAGAACCTATGCTGCCACCAGACTATCCCTACAAGAAACACTTACGAAAGTACTGAACACAGAAGAAAAAGAAAAAAGAACAACAGCATTCTTCACAACAGTACAGGCAAAAGATTAAAAACACACATGAACCAACTCCAAAACCCAAAGAAAGACAACAAATAAACAGGAACAACTCTGTAAGAACCTTATGACTGGGATCAACTCTTGCATTTCAATTATTAGCCTAAATGTGAACGGATTAAATGCACCATAGAAAAGACATAGAATGGCAAAATGGATAAAATATCATCAGGCAACAATCTATTGCCTTCACGAGACTCACCTCATTAGAAAGGACACCCACAGACTGAAAGTAAGAGGATGGGAAACAAACTTTCAGGTGAACAGAATACAAAAGAAAGGAGGAGTAGCAATATTAACTCAGACAAAATACTCTTCAAGCTATTAAAAATCAAAAAGATACAGAAGGCCACTACATAATGATAAAAGGCTCAATCCATCAACAAGAATTATCTATCCTAAATATATACGCACCCAACATAGGTGCACCAACTTTCATAAAGCAAGTTCTTGGAAAACTAAAGAAAGATATTGATTCTAACACTATCATAACTGGGGACTTTAATACCCCACTCACAACCCTAGACAGATCATCAGGACAAAAAATCAGCAAGGAGATCCGGAACCTCAATGTGACTTTGGACCAAATGGACTTAATTGATACCTACAGAACACTCCATCCAAAAACCACAGAATACACATTCTACTCATCACCACATGGAACATATTCTAAGATCAACCACATACTCGGCCATAAATCAAGCATAAGCAAATTTAAAAGGACCGAAATTCTACCAAACACCTTCTCGGACCACAGTGGAATAAAAATAAACATTGACACCAACAAAGTCCCCCCCGAACCCACAAAGACATGGACACTAAACAGCATGATGCTAAACAACTCCTGGGTCAATGACGAAATCAAAACAGGGATCAAAAGATACCTGGAAACAAATGAAAATGAAGAATCATCTTACCAAAATCTCTGGGATGCCCTGAAAGCTGTAGTAAGAGGGAATTTACATCCCTACAAACACACATGAAGAAAATGGAAGGAACAGAAATTCACAACCTAACAAGCCACCTAAAGAAGCTGGAAAAGCAAGACCACAAAAACCCTAATTTCAGCAGAAGAATCCAGATCACCAAAACAAAAGCCCAAATCCAGGACATAGAAGATAAAAAGATAATAAAAAAAATCAATGAAACAAAAAGCTGGTTCTTCGAAAGGGTAAACAAGATTGATGGTCCCCTAGCTAGACTGACCAAGAAAAAACGAGAAAAAAACCAAATAAGCATAATCAGAAACACAAAAGATGAAGTCACATCTGAACCTGAAGAAATACAAAAGATCATTAGAGACTACTACGTACACTTGTATGGAAACAAACTTGAAAACCATAAGGAAATGGAGGACTTTCTGACATCACACAACCTACCTAGGTTGGAACAAGAAGAAATTGAGACCCTAAATAGACAAATAACAATCAAGGAAATCAACCACATAATAAGAAAACTTCCACAAAAAAAGCCCGGGTCCAGATGGCTTTCCAGCAGAATTCTACAAGACATTCAAGGAGGAGCTGATACCAATCCTACTGAAAGTATTCCAGGCGATTGAAAAAGATGGAACACTCCCCAAATCATTTTACGAAGCCAACATCACATTGATACCCAAGCCAGGTAAAGATCCAACAAAGAAAGAGAACTACAGGCCAATATCGTTGATGAACATAGATGCTAAAATTCTCAACAAGATCCTAGCAAACCAGATTCAGCAATACATCTCAAAAATCATCCACCATGACCAAGTAGGCTTCATTCCTGGCATGCAAGGCTGGTTCAACATTCGTAAAACCATAAATGTAATTAAATACATCAACAGATGTCAAAACAAAAACCACATGATCATATCACTAGATGCAGAAAAAGCTTTTGATAAAATCCAGCACCCCTTCGTGATAAAAACCCTTGAACATCTAGGCATACTGGGAACATACCTCAAAATAGTAAAAGCCATCTACACGAAACCCACAGCCAGCATACTCCTAAATGGACAAAAATTGGAACCAATTTCTCTGAAAACTGGAACTAGACAAGGATGCCCACTCTTTCCCCTCCTGTTCAACATAGTATTGGAAGTCCTGGCTAAAGCAATCAGAGAAGAGGAGGCAATCAGAGGTATTCAAATAGGAAGAGAGGAAGTCAAGTTATCTCTCTATGCAGATGATATGATGGTGTACCTTGAAAACCCAAGAGAATCTGTCAAAGGCCTCCTTACATTGATAAAAGCCTTTGGCAAAGTCTCAGGATACAAAATAAATGTACAAAAGACAATCGCATTTCTCTACACCATAATAAACAAACAGAAACCCAAATAAAAAACACAGTTCCATTCACAATAGCCACAAAAAAAATGAAATACCTTGGCATCTTCCTAACCAGAGACGTGAAAGACCTTTATAATGAAAATTACAAAACACTGCTCAAAGAAATTCAAAGCTG
>NW_007256333.1:0-3927 GCF_000164805.1 Carlito syrichta
CAAGAAAATGTATGATGATTAGCATTTCCAGTCCAGTAGAACCTAAAGCCAGACTGGAGGTGGAGTAGAGACAACAAGCCCAGTTCTTATCCTGCATAAGCATGTGGAAGCATGAACTCATGAAGCGGTTTTGCTTTAATAATCAGTGTATGTTTTTCTACAGAGTGAGCACTCACATGAATAGTGGCATGTTAGCAATTGGAAGATGGAGGAAAGTTCTTGACTGATAAAAAATTTTAAGATATCAGTCAGTATTTTTTTAAAAAAAACTTTTAAAAAATGTAATTTCTAGAACTAGTTTGTAAACCTCTGAATGTAAATGATGAGATATTGTAGATCTCAATTTACCATGAGTGTTTCCAAGAAAAATGCAGTAATGCTTGAAAATAAACTAAAACACATTTTTGTTGTTTTAAACTATGTGTCTGTTTTCAATCCATACTTTGTGAGAATAAAAATTCAGTGTATGGAGACAGAAATTCAGGATTGGAATTGAGGCCAAGGATGCCCCGGATAGCCAGTGGAAAGAGCTCAGTGTGGCAATGTCTTCCACCAGAAACAGCGCTGAACCAGTCTGCCTACTAGATCACACACATTTCTGTCCCTTGCACTGAGGTGAGACCAAGCAACAGACAGATATAAGTAATGTGTGCTATGCCTGCACTGGTGACATGTGGAAGCTCTGATGATCACACCAACCTCGGAACCCTCTGTCTGAGTGGTCCCGATTAACTGGGGTCACTAGGTAACTTTGTGGGGGAGACCCGCTCTACCAGCCTGAACCAGTTAGACCAGAGGTTGGCACACTTTTCCTGCCAAGGACACAGAGCATGTATTTCAATCTTCATGGGTCATCTGGTGTCAGTCACGACTCATATCTGCTCTTGTAGGGCCACAAAGCCAAGTGCAATACATGAATGTACAAGTGAGATTGTGTTTCAATAAAACTCCATTTGTGAACACTGAAATTTCAATTTAATATCATGTTCACATGTTACAAAGTAATCTTCTTATTTTGATTTTTCTATTATACTTAAGTAACATAAAAGTCATTCTCAGATTTGGCCCCGGTCTATAGTTTTTCAAATTCTGGCTTAGGGTTTGTTAGAAAAACAAACATCAGTTCTTAAAAAAAAAGTCATTGTATTTTTAGGCCTCTTGGTTATTAAAATAGCTTAGCCTTAACTCTAAATGTTACACTCTCTTCTATTTGCACAATTACCCATCCTTTCAGAAGTTTCTTCTGCTTTCTTTTGTTTTTCTTTTTTTGAGTTGGAGTCTCACTCTTTCGCCCAGACTGGAGTGCAGTGGCCACTCCCAGTCACCACAGCCTTGACCTGCTGGGCTCCGGCAATCCTTCTGCCTCAGCCTTCCAAGTAGCCAGAATTACAGGCATGCACAACCAAGCCCGGCTGATTTTTTGATTTATTGTAGAGATGAGGTCTCGCTGCCCAGGTAGATCTCGAACCCTCGGGCTCACGTAATCCACTCACCTCGGCCTCCTAAAGGCATGGGATTACTTGCTGAGCCACCGAGCCTGGCTCTTCTGCTTTCTTTATTCAGACTAGGGCACAGAGGGAAGATCAGATACCCATTTTCTCCTTTGATCCCCTCTCGTCATTCTTCTTTTCAATAACTTTGAGTTCTTGCCTGAAGATGAACCTGCCACAACATTTTTAAAGGCATGCTAGGAACACCTCACAGATGTTTTATGACCATTTCAATGAGTTAGACTTTCCTCTTTAGAAGAAATATAAAGACTGTTAATTCCTCACAAATTATTTGTGAATAATTGACTTAAGTTGTTATGAACTGAATTGTTTTCCCCAGATTTATATGTTGAAGCCCTAACCCTCAATGAGATGTATTTGAAGATAAAGAGTCCAAGGTGGTGATTAAGCTTAAATGAAGTCATAAATATGAGGCTTTATTTGATGGAATGAGTGACCTTATATGAAGAGGAAGAGACAGTGAAGCCCTCTCTTTCTGTCTTTCTGTACTCACAGAGGAAAGGCCATGTGAGGACATAGCTTGCAGGTAGTCACCTGCATGTCAGGAAGAAACCCTTGCCTGGAACCAAATATACTGACACTCAGATCACAGGGTTTTCTAGTTTCCAGAATGTGAGAAAATTGATTTTTGTTTAAGCCACCATTTTGTTTTGGCAACCTAAGCAGACTAATATATACCCTATATGCTGTTATGGTAATAGTTTGCTAGAAAGTGACTTTTTTCCTGTACCTTTTACCCTTATCTTTAAGCCTATTCATCCAAGAGTGTCAACAGTTTTCTATATATTCTTTCTTCAGATGAAAAGAAAATTCCACAAGAACACATACTTCATTGCTCAGCTTTGACATTCTCAATAAACTCTGAAAAAGACTGATACAAATTCCAGTTTTGAAAGCCAGGCTTTCAATAGCGAAGCACTTGAGAAACAATAAAGTTTTCCAAATTCCAAGTTTTCCTTTAACTATCAATCACATTTTGTAAGTCTAAGGACACCAAGCTGTGGGCTTATATCACAGACTATAGAATGATATAGGATATGATGTGAGGAGAGACTTCCATGACAGAGCAAAGAAAATAGTAGGTTTTCCTGGATGGGAGAAAGATTTTGGGGGGTTCAGTAATGTGGGTCTAGATTGTAGAGGTTTCCTGGGTCCTCAGGAAGTGAAGGAGCACTCTTAATTCCTTTCCTTCATCGGGGTGTGCAGTGGAAAGAAGAGGAAACCATGGAGATGAGAGCAGCAAGGCCATGTGCCCTAAGGACCTTGCCTTGCAGAGGACTGAGCAAAAAATTGGTGGGTCCTGTGACCAGGGCAGATCCTGGGACCAGGATCGACTACACAATGTGTTTGGGCAAAGAACAAGACAAAGCCTCCCAACTCTCCTTTGACTCTAGGATTCCCAGAAGTATTCCATAGGTCCTCAGAGAATTTTTAAGAATTAAGAGGCAAAATGCAGGCCAGAAGTTTCTGCCTTTTGAGGAAGACATAACTTATCTGCAATCATGATGCAATGCAGACACCCAGAGATGCCCTGACATCAGCAGCAGTTTCACTGGCAGTAAAGGACACCCCAAACCAAGTAAGAAGAGATGTCTCTGGGCACATCAGCCAAGACTGAAGGCCAGAGGCTCCTTCTCAATGTGTGTGTCCTCTTGCCATTTTTTTGCCCTCCCTCAAATTCCAGGAATGAGGCAGGGCAGAGCATCTTTAAGAGTGGGACTCAGTCCGGAGACAAAGTTTAACCTTTCAGTGTGAATAACTGAAAGATTGCATTTGTTGAAATATTTGCCTAAGAGAGTCAAAGTTTTAGACCCAAAGTGAGGAAGTTGCCTTGAAGTAGCCAAACTCAGGTCTGTTTCACTTTAGCAGATGCTGAGCTATGTGAAACCAAAGTAGGTTGAGTCAATTATAGGAAAATTAAAATTTTATCTATGCATAACTAAATGGTGACCATAACTCTGACCCAGCTGCAGTGACTGGCTAGTATCTTTAATAAAATAAAACAAAAAGATTGCATAGATATTTATCTAAACTGCTTCATGAAACAGTCTTAATAAACTTGTAAACAGCCAGTATGCAAAATAATGACTCAGATATGCTGCAAGTTTCTGAAATTATTTCTAAATTAAAAAAATAGTAACATCATTCTCAGGGAGTTCACTCTGGTAAGTGAATATTTCCACACTGTAATTACTATAAGCTGGTAATATACATATCCTTTTAGGACAGACATTTGACTGAATGTCATCTTATACTTCCTAACAACTCTAATAACAGATTTATTTTGATAGAACACAGTTTACATGCTTAATACTATAATGCTTATAGTGGTACTGAGTTGAACAGGTTGATTGATACATTTTAATCCTGCTACCTCTCTTTAATCTTGCTCACCACCCACTGACATTATGAATTT
>NW_007256333.1:3947-11370 GCF_000164805.1 Carlito syrichta
AACCCCTCGTAGTAATGACTTATGTCTTATTCTTCTTAGTCTCCATTTCCTCATATTGCTATATGGAGCATAGTCTATGCTCAGTCAATAGATTGTTAAAAAATAACAGAAAAATATAGCTTCAGCTACTACGATGCCTTCAATTTAAAAAAGTCTGTGTTTGCTCCATGAAAGAGAGCTTTAAGGCAAAGAAAAGACATGTGTATGTGATTAATCTCATATCACTCTTTGTTTACAAATTTCCTTCTATGTAGGGAAAGAAAAAAGGATGTGAACTCTTCCAGTCTGCCCAGTATCACAGAAGATGAGGGAGAGTGATTACAGAGGTGGTTTACAGAGGCAGAGGGTCCTAGATGGAGGAGTTGCTGCTGGTGGCTGAGACTGTAGGGAAATACCTGGTGCAAAGGCATGGATGGGGACATAATTTAAAATGTAGACAACTCAAAGCCACAACCTGTGTGAAGATGGAGGAAGAAGGGAAAATGGCCTGCATCTTAAAGATGCAGTGTGGAAAAACTGTGTGTGAAATCAGTAAGAGAAATTGTATGACAAGCAAGGAGCATGTGATTCGTTTCCTTGATAAAGAGGGTTGCAAATGAATACGGAACTAGGCTGGATGCATGGTGAGAATAGTTTCAATTTTTAAATATATGCTGCAGTCATTGGGGTGTTAGGAGTAAAGTAGATTAAGTTCTGTCCACGTAGACTAGTTGTCAGGATTTATAGATGCTGCTAATGGGTTCTCATTTCCTCACCTGTGAAATAACTAATCAATGGGTAAATTGGTACAAGAAACAAACACTATTTAGATTTCATATCTTGGGAAATCACCCAAGTCACTGAAGCAAAAGGAGTTGCTATGGACCTGAAACAGGCTACTCAGAATTTGATGGCTAGCGATCTCACTATCAAAGGGACATTTCTTGTTCTAGAAAAAGGCCAGGATCTTGAGAAATTCTTTTTGACAGGGCAGCTGCCCAGAATAGAGCTGAGCCTCCACTCCATGCATGGTGACTCTTCATGCCCTCACCCCTACGCTGCCTTTGTCCTGGGTAGGAGGGTTGCCCCTGTGTTCCTTCTCCAGGTGCTTATGCCTTGCCCTGTGTTTATTTTAAGAGTGCATTAGATAATGTGTGAAATGTATTTTGCACATGGTAAGATAAATTTTATAAAAGGCAAGTTCTTTTAGAAGCCAACTTCCAGTATAATAAGATCTAATTCATCTATCTTTGAGAAATAGTTGAGACAGTTGGGACACTTTTCTTTAGCCTTTAAACATTCATTCGGAATTGGCCTCCTCATTTCACCTTCTCATTTCTGTTTTTCAACTCTGGTCTTTCTTTTCATTCCACACAGATCCACTTTCAGATAACTCATTTTCCTCTGGGACCCAATTTTCCAATTTTCAGCTTCCGCACCCCCCCAACTACTTCTACTGTCATTGCAAGGAGCTTTATTCTATTTAATGTGTATTTTAACTCCAGTAATTAGTCTTCTCCTTGGAAGACACAGAACTGAGCAAAACACCACCTGGCAGAGGAAAGAAGGGGCAATGCTGATGGAAAATTGTGAGTTGTTGACCTTAACTAAAGGAAGAAGATGCTTTTGATTTGTTTTTCCATCATTGCCTTCAACTCATTCTATTACATGCCCCTTTCTGCCATGACAGGCAGTTGTCACCTTAGGAGTTCTTTGATGCCCTTTATGGGACTCCTGACATAGGCAATTTATTTTCCACATGCTTCCTTGGTAATCCCTCTCAATTTCTGCCCTGAAGATTCCTCGTCCTGGCAGGCAAACCTCTTTGAGCAGGATCCTTCCAGGGTGTTAGCTGCACAGCATCTGCTTGTTCCACAGGAAGCCTTGTCCCACTGTTGGAAGTCATTCTGCTGGCTGCTTCTGCTCCCTCCTCCCACTTAGTGCTCTGTTGTCAAGACTCAGTGACCAGTTACAGCTTTACAGAAGCCCTGAAACTCTGGGAAAGGCAGTTGAAGCTCTCTGGCACTCTGTTCCTGTGGGTATGTGGAGTGAGGGTGCATTTCTACAGCTCAGCACCCAAGCGTGGAGCAAGATTAATTCTTTTCTGACACAGACAACCCCAGCCTCCAACAGAAGCATATATTTGACTTGAATGTGTGGGGAGCAGGAGAGCATTTTTGTAAATTTAATTTAATAAATCTCTCATCGACTCTTCTTTCAGAAATATTTTTTAGCCCTTTCTTGTATGGCCTGGAGGTAGGTGATTGGATTGTTAGTGACTTTTAGGCTACCTATTGCTCAGTGGAAATGACCATTTATCTTCTATACAGTCATCATCTGAGAGAACTTTAGTCGATACCTTGCACCAAAAAAAAAGTTCTATTTGACATTGTTTCAAATACACTTCCGCGGCTACCCAGTCATGAACATAGCAATCATTGGTTGTAATTTTGCATTTATTGTGTCAGTCATTTGACCGTATCTTTGTTCTCTACTGCACTGAAACTCCATGAGGGTAGGGACCACATTTGATTGTTTACTACTATATTCCTAAGGTCTTACACAAAGAACAGCTGGTAGCATTTTGGAATTACTCTTTGCATTAACTAATAACTAATTAGAGATGCAAGGTTTTCTTTTTCCCCCTACTCACTCCTCTTTCATTCATCGAGGAAATTCTTGTATATTGTATATAAGTAAGGGTTGTCTTTTTATGAAGTAAATTACAAACATCCCATCACTATCAATTTGTATTATAATTTTAAAAGCTCTTCTTGGAGTTTATTATTGAGAAATGACCAAAATTTACATTTTCTCTCTTTCATTCATTCAGCAAAATCAATGATCGTTTACTACTCAGGCACTGGATTATACAGATGGAAAAACAGTGGATTCCCTTCAGTGTGTACAGTGGTGTGAATGGACAATCAAAAATAGTAAACTGTGATCTGTTAAGACACAGTTATGCCCTTTTTTGCTTTCTGAGCAACACCATGGCAGTATGCAAGAGCCAGCACGTGACAAAAGGTGGCACAAAGGGAGCCAAGAATAAAGTGGTTGATCCATTTTCTGAGAAAGATGGGTATGCTGTGAAAGTACCTGCTAGGTTCAATATAAGCAAAATGCTGGTCACCAGGATACAAGGAACCAAAATTGCATCTAATGGCCTCAAGGGTCTTGTGTTTGAAGTGAGTCTTGTTGGTCTGAAGAATGATGAAGTTGCATTTAGAAAATTCAAGCTGATCACTGAAGATGTTACGAACAAAAACTGCCTAACTTACTTCCATGGCATGGACTGATCCAAGACAAAATGTGCTCCGTGGTCAAAAACTGGCAGACCATGATTGAAACTCATGTTGATGTCAAGACTTCCAATGGTTATTTGCTTCATCTGTTCTGCGCTGGTTTTATGAAAAAAATGCAACAATCAGACATGGAACACTACTTTTACTCAGCACCAACAGGTATGCCAGAATTGGAAGATGATGATGAAAATCATGACCCGAGAAGTGCAGGCAAGTGACTTGGAAGAAGTAGCCAAAAAATTGATTCTGGACAGCATTGGAAAAGACATAGAAAAAGCCCACCAATCTATTGATCCTCTCCATGACATCTTTGTTAGAGAAGCAAAAATGCTGAAGATGCCCAAGTTGGAATAGAAAAAAATGCATGGAGCTGCATGGTGAAAGTGATAGTTCTGGAAAACCTACTGGGGATGAGACAGGTGAGGAAGTGGAACGAACTGATAGATATGAACTACCAGTCCAGGAACCTGTTTAAAATCCAGGCTTTTAGAGTGACAAAATATGGTCATCTAGCACATACACATAAAGGAATAAGTACATAGTGTTGGAAAGTGAGAGAAAAATGGAGAAGAGAAGAATTTTAAAATAAGAAATCATAATAACTTCAAGTAATTAAATAAACTTTTTGATTTGAAAAAAGAGTGGCAAATACAAAGTTGTATTTGTGAAAAAAGAAGACATAGCTATGCATTTGTCAGTTTGTGTGTATGTGTTTGTGTGTGTGTGTATTTATGATATTCCAGGCCCTTTGCTTATGTAATATAATTTATTTTATTTTTTAACTTTCAATTTTAAATATGTGGGGTACCATTCAAGGTTAGATAAGCAAATGTTCATTATGCAGATACTCTTGTTGATGAGGTGTGCCTCCTTCCCATGGCAGTTTCCCACTATTACCAATCCCGCTACTGTCCTCCCCTGGCAGTTTCTCACTACTGACAATCCATTTCTTATAGTATTATGACAGTTGTTCAAGGTCCGCTTATGAGTGCGAACATGTGATACTCGGCTTTTTGTTTCTGGGAGAGATTACTCAGTCTTATAGCCTCTAAGTCCATCCAAGTTGCTGCATAGTACATACTTTTGTCCTTCTTTATGGCTGCGTAATATTCGATTGTGTATATGTACCACATGTATTTTATCCAGTCCTCTTACGATAGGCAGCATGGTTAGTTCCATGTTTTTGCTATTGTGAACAATACTGCAATGAACATGCATATGCAGGTATCTTTTTCACAGAGTGATTTGAGTTCCTCTGGCTATATTCCCAGTAGAAGTATTGTGGGGTCATATGGAAGGTCAATTTTAAGATCTTTTAGAACTTGCCAAACTGTTTTCCACAGAGGTTGTACTAGTTTACACTCCCACCAATAGTGTAGAAGTGTTCCCTTTTCCCCACATCCTCTCTGGCATCTGATGTTTTTTGAGTTACAGATGATGGCCATCCTAACTGGAGTTTGGTGGTATCTCAGTGTAGTTTTAATTGCGTTTCTTTGATGACTAGTGAGGCTGAGCATTTTTTCATTTATCTGTTGGCTGCTCATATGTCTTCTTTTGAGAATTGTCTATTCTTGTCTTTTGCTTACTTTGTAATGGGGCTGTTTGTTTTTTTCTTTTAGGCACACTTGAGTTCCTTGTAGATCCTAGATTTTAGACCTTTGTCAGATATACAGTTGGCAAATATTATTTCCCAGTCTGTTGGTTGGTTTCCTGCTCTCTTAATGGTTTCTTTGACTTTGCAGAAGCTTGTCAGTTTAATGAGGTCCCACTTGTCTATCTTATCTCTTATGGCATGGGCATTTGAGGTTCCAACCAGGAATTGGTTGTCAGTTCCAATTTCTGTAAGGGTGTCTCCTGTATTTCTAAGATTCTAAGAGGTTTTAAATTTAGATCTTTGATCCATTTGGAATTGACTTTTGTGTATAGTGTTAGGGGTCTTGTTTTAATTTACTGCATGTGGTCAGTCAGTTTTCCCTGCACCACTTACTAAAAGTTTCTATTCTCCCCAGTGGTTGATGGTGGAGGCTTAGTTGAAGATGAGTTGGTTGAGAAATTGAGTTTTGCTTCTGGAATCTCTATCCTGTTCCATTGGCCTATATGCCTGTCCTTGTACCAAAACCAGGATATTTTGATTATTTAGACTTATGATAAAGTTTAAAGTCTGTAAGTGTGTTACCTCCCACTTTGTTTATTTTTGCTGAGGATTGTTTTGGCTAATCACGGTCGTTTATGTTTCCATATGAATTCCTGTATTGTCATTTCTAGGTTTGAGAAGAATGCTGTGGTGATTTTATGGGTATTGCATTAAATCTGTAGATTGCCTTGAGTAGAATGGACATCTTAACAATATTGATTCTTTCAATCCATGAGCATGGAATATTTTTCTATTTGTTTATGTCATCTTTGATTTCTTTGAGCAGTGTTTTGAGCCATCTATGAGAAATCCACAGCCAACATACTGCTAAACAGACAGAAATTGGAACCATTTCCCTTGAAAACTGGAACAAGACAAGGATACCCACTGTCACCCCTCCTGTTCAACATAGATTTGGAAGCCCCGTCTAGAGCAATCATACAAGAGAAGGATAAGGAGTATCCAAATAGGAAAAGAGGAAGTCAAGTTATCCCTGTTTGCAGAAGACATGATTCTATACCTTGAAAACCCAAGAGAATCTGTCAAAAACCTCGTTGCACTGATAAAGGACTTTGGCAAATTCTCAGGGTATAAAATAAATGTGCAAAAGACAGTCACATTCCTATACACCAACAATAAGCAAAAAGAAGCCCAGATAAATTCACAATAGCCACAAAAGATAAAATACCTTGACATCTTCCTAATCAGAGAAGTGAAAGACCTTTACAACAAGAACTTTTAAGGTATATAAGCAAAAACTAACAATAATAATAATTGTACATATTGTTTATTAAGCTTCTACACTGTTCCAAGCATTATGTCAGCTCTTTAACAAAAATAACTCATTTTACCCTAAAATAATTCTCAGATATTAGCAATATAATTCCTATGTCATGTAATAGGACATTGAGGCTCAACAAGTTTCAGTAATGTAACAAAAGTCATACAGGCAGTAGAGGCACAACTAGGGTTTGAAATCAGTTATGGTGATTATAAATCTGTGCTGAACATTTTTTTTTAAAGGTACTTCTGGGATTTCTTTTTTTGGCATTAACGTCGGCAAAATAAATATAACCTGATGATGAAAAGTAGAAATGGCCTTCAGGAATTTCAAACCGTACTACATTTCAACAGTGAGTTTAAAACCCTTTTTTCCCCTGGCTCCCTCTTGCAGTGTACCTGAAGATATGTTTTATATCCCATTCTTTGTCAGGGTAATTTAGACAATATTTACCACTAATCAACTGGTGTGAAAAAATCCAACTTCTTCCTTTGAGAATCCATGGAACATTGGCTAGTATAAATATTATCAACAAGGACCTTAAAGGCTTCTTGTGTTCTTGTTTCTTCAACCAAAATTCACTCATCCATGGACCAATCTACTCCTAAACTTGTAAACAGCTGTCCAGTAGTAAACTCACTAAAATAGATAATATCTCCAAGCATTTGCATGCAGTTTCACAAATGCTCTTATTGTCAGCCTTCCCATTTCAGGAATATTTATGAACTGTTAAGGCAAGAAAAGTGGAGAACATTTTTTATATATGAAAACCTGATGACTTACAATTCAAGGTTCTAATTACCCTTTGAGCTCTTAAAACGTCTATTTGTCTTTCTCATTTAGGTTGTATGTCTCTTGAACCCTGAGCATATATTTATTATGCCTGGTAAAATGCCAGATCCTTCTGTGTTACAGAAATAATTAATCTTTTTTTATTAATCAGTATTTTTTATTATGGTTTTGTGGGGTACAGTTAAGAGTTAGGTGTACAATTATGTTTCATTCAAGCACCCTGTTGATAAGAGGTGTTTTCCCAGCCCCAGACAGATATTTGCTACTGTTAATCCCATCCCCCTCCAGCCATAGTTTCCCAGTACCGTCAGTCATCTTCCCATAGTATTACATTGGATGTTCAAGGTCCATCATATGAGTGAGAACATGCGATATTTGGATCTTTGTATCTGTGAGAAGTCACTCAGTATTATAGACTCTAGTTCCATCCAG
>NW_007256334.1:0-961 GCF_000164805.1 Carlito syrichta
CTGACGCCTCGGGGCAGCTCTGACTTTAGACCAACAGCTTCTGGGAACTACCTCTCAAAGTGTATTTCTTTACATCTTTCTGCATGTACTGTGTTTTCATCTGTCCATAACTGGCTGTGAATCATGAATTTGTTTGTACAAAAGCAGGATGGCATAAGACAGGTTAGGAAATATGATGTGTCAAAATGTGGAAGTAGATCTGAGGAGTGTTTTTTCATGCTGCACAGGATTCTACCCAGCGTGTCTCTTACCTGGAAACCGTGGTCTGTGCCAGGCTTCTGGTATACTCGCAGGCATAGATATCCCCTCCCAGTGACCACCAAGACCGTCTACTAGACACCCTCTCAAGTCAAAATTTCTACAAATTGTCAAGTCAGTGTGCTTTCAAAAGCTGTTTAGAGAAGTGAAAGCTATGACAATGGGATTATTTTAATAAGATGTGGTCACTGTGTTTATTCAACTAGTTTCTGTGGAAGAAAGGTTTTGAATAACTTCAGTAATATACATGCATTGTGTGTGCACACACCTGCACACATACACCACGAAAGAGCACACAGACACTCCCTGCTCACTGTTTTGATGTGAAGTTCATGTTTGTCATTTACAATGGCTCCTGTCTGCTGGCTCTCTCACCATTGACGGTTTCTGCAATGAGTCTACCCTTCCCACTTTCTTTGTTCCGGGGTGCAACAGAGAAAACAGGCAAGTACTTAGGTCATTTCCTACATGGACCCCAGTCTCTGGAGAAGCTGAATCCTTAATTTTTGGCCACTGTGACTGACCGATAGATCCCAAAGATCAAGAGAGACCATGAGACTCACAAATGCATAGCTTAATTATGTACATAAGCCTATCAAGATTTAGTACAGGATGTTGAATGTTATAATTATCTTTCGTCAACTGATGTGCATATACATGCTTTGGTCACTCATGTAAATCATTTGCTAACTTAAAATTTTGG
>NW_007256334.1:2193-4449 GCF_000164805.1 Carlito syrichta
CAGATGTGGGATTTTTCAGGATGTTGTGTTTAGCAGATGCTGACAAGATGGTCTGAAAGGTAGGTTTTTTTTAATTTTTATTTGTTTTCATGCATATTAGATATACATATTTTCAGGGTACATTGGATACACATAATCAAGTCAGGGTAAATGAGATCTCTACCACCTTAAATATCTATCTCTTGTTTATGCTAGGAACATTCAAATCATTCTCTTCCAGCTGTTTTGAAATGTTTAATCAATTAATGTTAACTGTAGTCAAATCACATTCCAGAAGCTGTGGCCGAGGTTTCTTCCTCTGCATGGTCACTGACACCTAAAAGTGTGTCCATTTCTGTCATTTGGGTGCATTTTGAAATTATATCATTTTTTAAATTTTAAAGATATAGGGTACAATTCAGGGTTAGGTATACAAATAGTCATTGTACAGGTAAAGTCAGGGCCTCCCTTTGGTCCCCACATCACCTGGTTTGAGATCCGGTACCTTATTGATGAGGTGTGCCCCCCTTCCTCCCCTGGCAGTGTCCCACTACTGCCAATCCCTTTCTTGTAGTATTTTGATAATCCTTCAGGGTCCACTTATGAGTGAGAAAATGTGGTACTCAGTTCTTTGTTTCTGCAATAGATCACTGAGTATTAAAGACTCTAAATCCATGCATGTTGCTGCAAAGTTGAAAATTTTGTCCCTCTTTATGGCTGCATAATATTCCATCATGGAATACTTCTACACTGTTGGTGGGAGTGTGAACTAGAGAAACCTCTGTGGAAAACAGTGTGGTGAATCTTAAAAGATCTAAACATTGACCTCCCACACGACCCAGTAATCCCCCTTCTGGAATATACCCTGAGGAACCCAAATCATTCTACAAAAAAGATACCTGCACACACATGTTTATTGCAGCACTAGTCACTATAGCAAAAACATGGAACCAACCGTGTTTCCTGTCAAAAGTTGACTGCATATCATGGTTTTGCCCTCAAATCCTCACATTTTCTATTGAGTTGTCTATTATTTTTATTTGCAGGAAGACTTCAGAAGTATATACTGGATTTCAGTCTTTTTTAGATATATGTGATGAGTATCTTCTAATCTATAGTTTGCCTTTAATTTCTAGAAACATCTTTTGCAAATAGAACTTTGAAACTTTAGTGTAGTCTAATGGTCATTTTTCTATGGCTATTGCTACACAATAGGTCTTCAAGGTATCTGTCTATACCTGCCCCAAAGTTATTCTCTAATTCTGTCTTTAAAATTCTTTCTTATTTTACTTTTAGAATCTATCTGAAATGTAGTTTACATAAATTGAGAGTCAGGATTTCACAGTCATGTCTTTCCAGATGGATACAAAATTGGCATAGTGCTATTTACTAGGAAGACCATCATTTCCATGTCAGTGTAACGTCATCTGCCATCGTCAGGTAGGCTGGCACAAGGGATCTATCACTAGCACTTCGATTTGGTTATTTCCATGTCCTTCTTCATCTTCCGATACCACACAGTATTCTGACTCCTAATCAGTGATAGAACTTGTGACCTGGCAGCTTACAGCTGCAGTTTGTTATCTTCTGCCATGTTTGTCTCGGCTGTTCTGTCCCTTCACATTTCTCTATGAATTTTAGAAACAGGCTGTCGAATTCCATTTTTAATAAAACCTACTAGAAGTATGGAATTAATATCTTTAGACTCTTCAGCTCTTCAGTGTTCCAATTTATGAACATAGTACATTAATCTAATTTATGTTTCAAATTTTGTCACTAATGTTTCAGTGCTCAAATATTACTTGACCCTTATTAATTTTACTCCTGAGAATAATATCATTGAAAATACTAATATTTTAAAGTCTTTTTTAGTTTGTTGCTGGTATATAGATATTGCTATTTTTATATTGACTTTATATCCAGCACTCTGATCATTTCTGTAGTTGTTTTTTGGATTTTCTACATATAGGATCATGTCCTCTGTAAATGGCAATTTTATTATTTTAATCCCAAATGCTAGTGGCTTTTATTGTTTTGTGGTCTTGATGCTATGTTCATGGCTTCCTTCATAGTAGGACCTTAGCTCATGCTTGAGCTCAGATAAAATGCTTCCAATACTTCACTGTTAAGGATGATGTTTGCCAAAGTTTTCTGCATTTTAGATAATCAGTACTCACTTATCAGACTAAGTAGTCTTCTATTGCTAGTTTGATAAAAGGTTTATCATGTTGAATTTTTATCAAATTATTACTCTGCCTCTACTGAGATAAACACATG
>NW_007256335.1:0-13129 GCF_000164805.1 Carlito syrichta
GACTTGAGAGAGAAGCAATCATCCACATCTTCAGCTGGCATCTTGGGCAGAGGATCAATGGAGTTGGTGTGAGGACATGGGAATCCAGGGAGGGAGTGTATCCCTTGGTTTCCTCATTCCACTGGAGGGGGTCTTCTGGCCAGTGTAAGGCTGCTGCTGTGTGCATTCAGAGACTTGGTGCCAGAGTCCCAGAACAAGCTACTGAACTGAGACCGTGTCCTCTCAGGTTACGCTCAAAGACCCCTCCCCTCCCATTTTTAGAGTAAAGCAGGGGATTGCATGAGCTCACCAGTGATAATGTAGTTTCATACCAGACAAGGCTGACAGGGAGATGTCAGTTTGATGTGTAATAAGAGTATGAATTAGCTTAACTGTAAATACCTCATTTTGAAGATCAATAACTATTGATTTAAGAGACTATCTGAGCAATATAATAAAAAAAATACTGAGCATGTCATATAACCAGAGATTAGGGTTATGCTATGTAATAATTTTCTTTAACTTTTCATCCCTTCAGATGCATTTGCTTCCTTTGAATGACTTTATGGTTGGATTTAACCAATGAGAAAGACCAGATGTAACTAAGATGATGAAACAAGAAATTTGGGGCCTTCACTGCATCTTCACCTTCTTCTACCTCTTGTCTATGTCTACATCTTTTTAAGATTAAAAATCCTAGAATGTTCACTCCTTTATTGCCTCAGATCACACTGCTATCTAGTAACTGCATTTTCTCCTGTTACAGGTTCAGGTCTTGCTATGGTAATATCTATTTAGCATTAGAAGCTTCTGAATTTTTATTATAAAATATTCTTACCCATATGTAGTAAGTTGAACATTGGTCCCTCAAAATATATCTCCATGTAGAACCTCGAAATGTAACTGTATTTGGGGAAAAAAAGGTCTTTGCAGATATAGTTAAGCCAAAGATTTTGAAATAGAATTACCATGGATTAGGATGCATACTAAATCCAGTAACAAGTGAATGAAAGACAAAGAGGCAGAGAAAAATTTTAAAAACAGACACAAAAAATAAAGAAAAACAGCATGTGAAGATGATTGCAGAAAATGGAGTGATTCAGCCACAAACCAAGGAAGACCAAGAGTTATTAACAGCAAAATGAAGTAAGGAATGATTCATCCTTTAAAGCCCTAGAAGGAAGGAGTTTCTGCCAACACAGTGATTTTGAGCACTGGCCTCAAGAACTGGTGAGAAATTATTTTCCTGTTGTTATAAGCCTCCCAATTTGGGGTAATTTCTAGGCCCAATCTGACTTAGGAAAGTTTTCTCATTAATGTACTGTCATTGGAATCATCTGGAATGAAATCTGTATCCTGCCAGATCCCACCTGATATACCATTCTACCTTCCCCTTTCATTGTGACATCTATTTTGGACAGCAATTTAGGTTAGTTTAGGGGTTTTTTTAAATAAAAATGGTTTTTTTTTTGTTTTTTTTTTTTTGCTTAACACACTGAATCAATAAAATTTCATCTTATAGCAATAACATTTTCCCAATAGTTTTTATAAACATGTGTTTGCTAAAAAATGTTGTGAAGAGTTTTTTTAATAATGCAAAATAAATTTGGAAGCAAAGAGAAGGCAGTCTCAGAATACATGAGACACTGGAGTCCATCTACACCATATAATACCACACAGTCACTCACAACAATATTTTAGAGCAGCACTGCTGAAGAAATTCCTATTTTGATAATGTAAAATAAATTATGTAAAGGTATTGTAGAACCTAATACTATTTTGTAAAGTAAAGAAGGACACACTCCAGAATTTCATATAGCACTTTACGTGTGCCTATTTGTAGTGGATGGTTTGCATATGAGCAGCATCCAGAAGGATGGAGATTAGAAGAGAATGTTGAATTCTCTCATAGCAGCAGGATTACACAAAGTTTAATTTTTTATTTTTCTTTTATTTATTGTTTGTCTTACTACATTGAGAATATAACAGGTAAATCACAAGAAATAGTACATTTTTTATTCTGAAAATGTAAAGCTACATAGCAAAGAAGATATTTGCATTCTCCTTCTCTTATTGCTACTAAATGGCCTAAAAAATATTTAGCCTCAGCTGGGCTCAGTGGCTCAGTCTGTAACCTCAGTGACTCAGTCTGGTGTGACTGTGAGCCAGCCACTGCACTCCATCCAACCTGGGTGACAGAGACAAAATTAGAAAATATAACATTTATTGTTGTTATTTTTTAAAATAGCTAAAAGTTGCATAACAATAAAACCAGTGGTAGGCAAATTTAAGATAATAAAAGTGGAAACAGCTAAAAAATAAATGATTATATGTGAGCACTGAATGATGATAAAACAATCCAGAAAAGAAATAACAAAAGATAAGAAAAATATGAACAAGTATTGAATTATTGAAGGCATTCTTAGTATTTAACAAATATATAAATAATAATCAAAATAAACATTTATACAAATATTAACAGATATGACTTTTCAGTTTTTAAAAATCAAAAGATAAAAAAGTACATAATTATCAGAAATTATAATTATAATTAGGCATTTGTATACTTATAATTAGTATAAGTATATGTATACTTATACTTAGGCATTTGTTTCTTTTTCAATCCCAGAGGATATGTATAAAAATTTGTTCATGTACTTGCTAAATAATTTAAGCAAATTCCAATAACAAAGTAAAAAAGATAACAAAAACATAAATACTTTTTAAAAGCACATACAAAATGTAAAAATTTAAGCACTTATAGATAAGTCTTATTAAATGGAATAAAGATAACATTGTAGGCTGGGCATGGTGGCTCAAGCCTATAATTCCAGCAATTTGGGAGGCCAAGTGAGAGGGTCCCACAGGTCTGAGACCACAGGTTTGAGACCAGACCTGGGCAACATGGTGATACCTCATTTCTACGATAAATCAAAAAATTAGCTGGGCATGGTAGTGTGCACCTGTAGTTCCCACTACTTGGAAGACCAAGGTGGAAGGATTGCCTGAAGGCTGCGGTGGCCAGAAGCAGCCACTGCACTCCAGCCTGGGTGACAGAGTGAGACTCCAACTAAAAAAAAAAAAAAAAAGATAACATTGTAAATATATGTTTATATAATGCCAATAAAGTAAGTAGATCCATGTGAGTCTTTTTGTTGTTGTTGTCACATAATTCTCTTGTAAACAAATGCAGTTACCTTTCTCTATTTTCTTGTATTATGTTGCCTTATAAATGTGCAACTTCCATTAAACTCAACAGCTATTTACTCTGGCCATGTAAGTGGCCAGAGCATATAAATGAGATTAAAAAGAAAAAACCACAATATCTTGCTTCACTTCATACTGATGTTATTCAATGTAAAGATGCCAGCACTATTTAACATTTCCTATTACACACTTGTTCTCCAACTTTCCAAAATAAATATTTGTGTATTTTTCTCTTTCTTCAAATCTATCATGCTTGTACACCTACTAACACCATCAGCTGATGTCTTTGACTTAATATGTTGAAAAATAAAAGTTATCAAACAAAGTAGCAAACAGCAGGCACTCTTGCTGCTGTCCTACCTGTTGTACCCTTCACAATATACATTCACTTTAATAAATCTACCTTTATTAATTCATAACTGTTATGCTGTACCATATGCAGAGAATTGCACCATTTTGGGGGCCTTTGAGTCCAAGACCAGAACACAAAGAACACAGAACACATGGCCTACTGTGGTGTGTCCAAGAGGAAACATGTTTTTAGGCTCTGTCTGTTAATAAGCAGTTTAAATAAACAAACTTAAAAAGTGATCAGACAAATCTTTTCTCATGTTTACATATTTATATTAGTACTAGTTTCAAGATAACCTTAAATGACATTTATCAATATCATATTATTGTCATATTATTATTGTTATTTGACACATACTTAATTTTATTTAACTTTATAATAAAGAGCTATATAACATATATTCAGATATTCATTTATTTTCAAAGATTTCAGAATTTAATGATTTTCTATTTTATTAGCTGAATCTTGATTGTCAAACTTAGAACTGTTCTTAAATAAAATGTTCTATCAACACTTATAACTTACCATTATGGATTTGCATGAAGTAGTCTATGGAAGTGTAAGTCATTTTTTAACTTATAAACTTTTTAAGCTCTTTTTTCCCTCACTCTAATTCTACAATATTCCTGCTTACTTTAACAGTCACTGCTCTTAAATATAATTCACTATACTCTATAACTGTAAGGAGGTTTTTAACAGATGATTCTTTTGGGTTTTCAAGGTATAGGTTTATAACATCAGCAAAGAGGAGTAACTTAACTTCCTCTTTTCCTATTTGGATACCCCTAATTTTCTTCTCTTGTCTAATTGCTCTAGCTGTTGAACAGGAGGGATGAGAGTTGGCAGCCTCGTCTTGTTCCAGTTTTCAGGGAAAATGCTTCCAATTTCTTGGGTTTACTGTAAATGGCTCTTACTATTTTAAGGTATGTTCCCTCTATGCCTAGGTGTTCAAAGATTTTTTATCAAGAAGTGATGCTGAATTTTGTTGAACATTTTTTCTGCATCTAGTGATATAATCATGTGGTTCTTGAACCAAATAAAAAGCACAATTCTATTCACAATAACCATAAAAAATTTAATACCTCAGCATCTTTCTAATCAGAGAAGTGAAAGATCTTTACCAAAAAAACTACAAAGCACTTCACAAAGAAATCAAAGAAGACACAAACAAATGGAAAAATATTCCATGCTCATGTGTTAGAATAATCAACATTGTTAGGATGTCCATCCTACCAAAGGCAATCTACAGATTCAGCACATACCCATTAAATTACCAACATAATTCATCTCAGACCAGGAAATGACAGCACAGAAATTTATATGGAAACAAAAATGACCACGAATAGCCAAAAAAATCCTTAGCAAAAGAAACAAAGTGGGAGATATCATACTTCCAGACTTTAAACTTTACTATAAAGCTATAATAATCAAAACAGTGTGTAATTGGTACAAGAATAGGCATAGAATAGACAAGAATAGGAATAAGAATAGACAAATGAAACAGAATAGAGATCCCAGAAGGAAAACTTCAATTTCACAATCAACTCATCTTTAATAAAGCCACCACAAACAACCAGCCAAGGCTGGTCTTGAATCTCTGGATTCAGGCAATTGTCTCGCCTCTGCCTCTCAAAGTGCTGGGATTACGGGTGTGAGCCACTGCTCCCAATGAGAAGAAGATTTAAAATACATAAAAGGAAAGTGATTTTATTAATACACTGTAAAAAAGCCATAAGAACCCCAAACAGGAAGAAACAAATGTGATTACCATAGAAGTAGATTCAGGCTTACAAGTCTGGGCCTGAAAAGTCTTAACATCGTACATGACTGGAAGTAGCTGAAATGGGGATAGGATGTTGAAAGGTTTTTTTTCAGAGTTAAATAGTCTTGTTTAAAATATTTATTTTTGAGATAGTACATTGTTCAATTGACTACCTATCTTCTTTGATGCCATAGTAAACTACACAGTATTTTTAAAAAATAGAGATTTTTGCCAGTAGACCTGATGATGCTTTAATTTCCACAAAAGCTAGTCAGGCTCAGAGCATTTCATGTCTAGAAAGGGACCTCATCATCTAATATGCTGAAGTCACATAGCATGCTCATGTGACTAAACATGTGACACATTTTTTAAAGGTCCAGATAATCTGAATCTGAATAAATTATGGGAACAGAAGAAAGACAATTTCACACCAAGTATTAGGGGCCTCCAATACAATAGCTAGAAACATTTAAACTGTTTCCCAAAGGTAATACTAGACAGTTAAGTGGTATTTAATTTATACCCCAAATAATGAGAGAGCTTCATGCCATTGAGAAACTGAAAAGGGAATGAGTCTATCCAAAGGTTGCAATTTTGAATAATAAGCCAGAATGATTGGCAAACAAAGCATCCTTCTATAAATAAAATTGATACACAAGAAAAGATGTCACTTTGGGGGAGTATAGCTATTTTTTATTTTATTTTATTTGGAACTTGTGGGATACAATTCATGTTTACGAACACAAGTGGTCATTGTAAGGTAAAGTTTGGGCCTCCATTTAGTCCCCACTTCTCCTGGTTTGAGATCAGGTACCCTTATTGTTGTTATGTGCCTCTCCTACCCTGGAAGTTTCTGGCTACTGCCAATTTCTTTCTTACAGTATTATGATAAATGTTCAGAGTCCACTTATGAGTGAGAACATGGGGTACTCAGTTTTTTGTTTCTGTGATTGATCACCGAGTATTACAGACTCAAAATCCATCCAAGTTGCTGCGAAGTTCATATACTTGTCTTTCTTTATGGCTGCATAATATTCCATTGTATATATGTACCACATTTTTTTGTTGTTGTTTTTTGTTTTTTAGTTTTTTTTGTCCAGGCCACTTTTGATGGGCAGCATGATTGGTTCTATGTTTTTGCTATTGTGAGTAGTGCTGCAATAAAAATACATGTGCAGGTATCTTTTTTATGGAATTATTTGAGTTCTTCCAGGTATATTCTCAGAAGAGGGATCACTGGATCATATGGAAGGTAGATTTTTAGATGTTTTAGGAATCACCACACTGTTTCCCAAAGAGGTTGAACTAGTTTACACTCCCAGCAACAGTGTAGAAGTGTTCCCTTTCCCCTGCATCCTCTCTAGCATCCATTGTTTTTTGAATTATTGATGATGACCATCCTGACTGGAGTTAGGTGGTGCCTCAGAGTGGTTTTAATTTGCATTTCTTTGATGGCTTGTGAGGCTGAGCATTTTTTTCATGTATCTGTTGGCTGCTTATATGTCTTTTTTTGATGCATGTCTAATCATATCTCTTGCCCGCTTTTTAATAGGATGTTTGCTTTTTTCCTTTGGGCATGTTTGAGTTCCTTGTAGATCCTGGATGTTAGACCTTTGTAAGATATGCAGAATATATTCAAGCTTTAAAATCCCTCAAGTGAATATTTGGTGGTATTGTGGAGATAGGACAATTTGAGCCCTGTTATCATGCAAATGGATGGGAACTGGTGCTTTGATTTGATTGGCTATTCCATTCATCCTGGCACTTCAAAACCCATGAATAACTACCAAAATGGTCAAATGATCATAACCTGGACCACCAGTCATTTGACTCTAATGTATATCTAGATGCTACCGAAGTCCCTAGGGGAGTTCCTCATGGATTCAAAGCTCAAAATCAAATAGCTGCAGGATTTAAATCTCTCCTTTGGTGGGTAACTATAAACAAGAATGTAGACTGGGTCAATTGTATTTATTATACTCAACAGAGATTTATTAATCATACTAGAGATGCTATTAAAGGAATTGCTAACCAACTAGATGCCACTACTAGAATGACATGGGAAAATCGTATAGTCTTAGACATGATGCTAGCAGAAAAAGGGGGGGTATGTGTCATGCTAGGAGGGCAATGCTGCAATTCTGTCCCAAACAATGCAGCCCCTGATGAAACCATTACCAAAGCATGACAAAGATTGAGTACTCCAGTCAATGAACTGGCCCAAAACTCTGGTTTCAAGGACTCCTTCACAGATTGACTCTAATGGTTCAGAAAATGGAGATGAAAAATAGTCTCAATCCTAACTTCCTTTATAATTGTATTAGTTGCTCTGGGATGCTGTATTATTCCCTGTGTCAGAGGCTTGATCCCAAAATTAATGAAAACAGCTATAACAAAGAAAATGTCTATGAGTTATACTTATGTTATTGAAACTAAACTAAATTTTGAAAATGAAAGTGAAAAATTACTGAGAATGAATTTGAAACTGATCTCAAATCTGAACCCCAAAATGAAAATGCAATAAAAAATTCTTAAAAGAAAAAGAGGGGGAAGATTGTAAGAAAAAGGATGATTTTTTTTTTGAGTTGGAGTCTCACTCTGTCACCCAGACTGGAGTGTAGTGACCGCTCTCAGCCATGCAGCCTCGACCTGCTGGGCTCTGGTGATGCTTCTGCCTCAGCCTTCCAAGTAGCTGGAACTACAGGCACGCGCTACCATGCCTGGCTAGCTTTTGATTTTTGAAGAGATGAGGGCTCACTAAGTTGCCCAGGCAGGTCTAACCCACAGGCTCAGGCAATCCACTCACCTCAGCCTCCCAAAGCATGGGATTATAGGCTGAGCCACTGAACCAGCTAAAGATGTTTTATTTTTACAGTAAGCCACAAGCTATACATAACTGCTTTTTGCTGACTGCTTTTTGCTGAGTCACTTCCTGCTTCTTGCAGGCTAGTACTTTAGGTGGGTTTTTCATTTAAAGCTTAGACAGGAACCAATTAAAACAAGAACTTGTAGGTTAATTGGCAAATAGGACATGCAAATGAAATAAGTCCTTCACACCTATGTTAACCAATTAATAGAACATGCAAATGACCTAACCAGGTAACCCAATCAATGTACGACTTGAAGGTGATGTCCAGGAAAGTAGTGTAACCTCTGGAAGTACCCAGCCTATGGGGAAACAGAGGAAGGACTTGCATTGTAGGGCTCAAATACTCTAGCTGAAACTTCTTTGGTGCCTGCTCATCTGAGGGATGCCTGCTCTTGTAAAAGTCTGGGTGACAGTGTGAGACTCCAACTCAAAAAAAAAAAAAAAAAGTAAAAGTGCTATTAAAAACTGACCTCTGAGTATCTTTGTTGCTTTTGGACAACCCAGTTTGGAGGTAGGAATGCCTCATAGGATCCCCATTTCTAGCACTTACACATCATGGGAGTTGATTCCTGACACCTTCACAAGTTCCTCAGTCACCTAAGGGAATCTGTTTGCACAGACCAAGGGGAAGAGTGCCTCTTATCTTCCACCCAGACCAGAGTCTGGGTTCATAAAGGTAGAATTCCCTATTCTCCTGAGGGTTTTCACCACCTACATAAATACTATACAAATAAAGGGAGACAGCAACACTTAGGAAAACATCAAACAACATAAAAGAAATATGTGCTACTTTGATGGATTTGGAGTCAATCATACTCAGTAATCTGTCACAGAAGCAAAGAACAGAGTACCATATATTCTCATTCATAAGAGGAGCTTGAACAATTATAATACTATAAGAAAGCATTTGTCAGTAAAGGGAAACTGTTAGGGGAGGTGGGGTGGGATTGGTAGTTGAGAGAAACTACTAGGGGAGGGAGAGGCACACCTCATCAACAAGAGTACCTGCATAATCAATGTTTGCCTACCTAACCCTGAATTGTACCCTACATTTTTATAATATAAATAAATACATACATACATACATAAGAAATGTGCTCCAATCAAGTCTTAAAATATGACACATCCCATCAAATAAAGCATAACAAACCAACCAACTTTCTTAGCAAATTCAAATACAAACAAAAGGATATCCCAACAAAAGTCCTAACAGGTCAGTTCAGCATTCCTCTGGTGCCTACAAAGTGACCCCAAAGAGCCCAAGTGAGCAGAACCATTTTAGAAAGACCTCGAGTCCAGCTCTGCTCCCTAGATTCAAACTCAGAAATAAACTTCTTTCTGCCACTTCCCCACTCCTTTGATTTATTGGTATCAAGGGGAGCAGCTGATCATTACTCAGACCATAATGAGGAGAGGACGCAGGTTCCGCATCTCATCTGTGTAAGGGCCCTGGTCCCACCCATGAGGGCTCCACCTTTATGGTCTGGTCACCTATCAACATTTCCTCCCTAATACTGTCACCTGAGAATGTCAGGGAGACACAAACGTGCAGTCCACAGCAGATGCAATGACTGGACCCCACTGCCTTGGCTTTGGTCCTAGTAACCCATACTCTGCTGTCACCTTCCACCCACGGTGTCTGTCCCACATCTCTGCATGGCTGCCCTGACTGACATCTGCAAATCCTCCATGGAAAGATCCGTGTGAGGCCCAGCCTGCCATGGAGCTTGTACGGCATGAGCTACAGGAGGCTGGGCTATGCCTGCCTCATGGCTCCCTAAGCCATGGAATCATTGCAAGGAGGTGGAGGCAGTGCTCAGCAGCTGGCCTCACTGACTGAGGTCAGGTGTCAACAGGGCTGTGCTCCTTCTTGGAGACTCCAGGGGAGAGTTCACTGCAGTGGCCCTTCCAGCTTCTGGAGACTGCCCACGTCCATTGGTTCATGGCCTCACCCTCGTCTTCATAGCCAGAGACAGCAGATTGTTCTTCTTAGATCATATTGCTGTAACGACCTCCTCTTCCTCCCTCTTCCATTCTTAGGAACTCTTAGATAACCCAGGACCATCTTCTATGATAAGGTCAGCTGGTGAGTAACCTTGATTCCATCTGCAACCTTAAATGCCCTTTGCCATGTAACATCAGTCACAGGTTCCAAGGATTGACCCAGGGACTTATTTGTGGGGCTTTACTCTGCCTACCACACTGGGCAACTTTTTATGAATCAGAGCAAGCATTTATGAGGGCCCAATGTGCACCACTGCACTCTAGTCTGGGTGACAGAGTGAGACCCTGACTCAAAAATGTTGTAAAATTAATATTTGATATAATACTTAATTTGAAATCTATTTAAGTATTATATTAAATATTGCAAATAGATATTGGGACTTTTTAATTATATCCCCAACATGCATCCAAGCTGGACATCCAAGTTTTGCTGGAGGGTCCAATTATGAGAACACAGGGGAGTTGCCTTATGTGGGTTCACCAGATGGTCAGCACATGCCATGGGCTGGACTGTGGGACCCTGGTGTGAAAGATGAAGCTGGAGAGGTCTGCAGGTGGTCAGGCCAGGAGGACCTTGCCTTCTACACCGAGCTTGCTTCAGACAGTGGAAATCGAGCAGATATTGGGAAAATGAGTCCATCATAATTAAGCTGCATTTGGAAGAACAATCCTGGCAGCAATGTGGAGGGTGAGCCACAAAACACAGGATGTCAGCTTTGCTAGGAAAATGAACTCACTGGCAGCATGCATGACCTGTCTCCTGACATATCCTCACATCTCACAGCATGCCAGGTCCTTGGAAAGCAATGAACACCTACCAAATGAATGAATGAATGACTGAACAAATGACCTGCCTGAGACCACCTGCCCTCAGCCCTCAGCCCTGCTCACTGGAAGAGGATGCCTGCATTTCCAGGAAGGCTTCCCACAATGACCACATCTGTGGCTGTGTGGGCCATCCATCCTCCTTGAAGAGGAGCTCTTTCCTCCTCCTGTTTCCTCCTCTGCTATCATCATAGTCTAGGTACCTACCATGGCAACACATTGTCCTACACTTTTAGGGAGTGTGCATGGGGAGTTTCCCATGACCTGCCCCTCACTCCCTAGTCTCAGCTACATCTTTGTGTGTTGGGAGCAGGCCACAGAGGCCCACTGAGCGTTAGGGATCAGGAAGGGCCATTGACCCCGAGACCACTAGGATGTGTTCGGGAGCTATTGACCCCATTTCCTCCCCCTTTCTACTCAACACTAACCAGATTAAGCTCCTGTGAGCTCAAAACATAGAAACTCTGAGACCAGAATGAACACAAACTAACTTTAGAAGCTCATTGCTCCCATTCTTCCACAAACTGCGGTTTTGGCTTTCACACAACTAATAATTCAAACTCGGGTCACATCTAAGGGCCTTAGTATTGATCACAGGCTTCTGGGTCATGATCTTAGGATTTATTGAAGGTGTAAATTGTAAAATACAGTTTTAGAAGACAGCCATTTTATTGAAAGAATGCGGCTGGGTTACTTGCAGGTAGTCCACTGTGAACTTTGGACTGGGCCACATTCCAAACATTCTGGGATGGGCCACTTTCATTTGTAAAGTAAATACTTAAGCTTCTATAGAATTGTTTAACTTGGCATAAATCAATCAGCTTAGGATGAAAAAGGTTTATAGAATATGTCAGTCACAGACTAGGTTATCCTTTGTTATGAGATTTTAAGATTATCATATGAAAAGGGTGTAAAGGTAATCATTGATTAAGTTTTCATGGATTAAGATTTCTGGTGGGTGGGGGACGCCTCTCCCACATCTGACTTTGTGTATAAAAGACCTGTTGTAATTCCCAATACACACATACCGCTTCTGCACTAGACCGGGTCCAGTCTCTTTCTTTTTCTCTCTCTCTCTTCTTCCCCCCAATCGCTGATGCCATCTCCACCTTTGGGGTACCCTGAACCCAGCTGGAGCTGGTCCCCGGCATTCGTGGTTCTCCCATAATACACATTTCTTCATTCACAGTTAGGGTCATAAATTGAGGCAAAATCTTGAGAAAACCACCTCACTCTACAGAAAAAATAAAGTTGGACCCTACCTCGAACCATATACTAATATGACTTCTGGATGGAAAAGTAAATGAGAAGCAAAGCCATAAAGATAAGAGAAGAAGGACAGGCTCAGTGGCTCAGCCTGTCATCCCAGCACTTTGGTAGGCTGGTGTGAGTGAACTGCCTGAGCCCCTGGGTTCAAGACCAGCCCAGGCAAATTGGCAAGACCTCATCTCTATAATAAAATTAAAAACATAGCCAGGCATGGTAGCACATGTCTGTAGTTCTGGCTACTCGGAAGGCTGAGGTAGAAGGATCTCCAGAGCCCAACAGGTCAATGCTGGGTTGGCTGTGAGTGTGCCCTCCAGCCTGGGCAACACAGTGAGACTCTGACTCAAAAAAAAGAGAGAGAGAAGAAGATACTGGAGTCTATGTTTAAAACCTTGGGGTGGAGAGGGAATTCTAAACCAGAATGGATTTGACCACATTCAAGCATATGATCTCTGTTCAGAAAGGACACACCAATAAAGACAACACTAGCAGACAAGTGACAGAAGATAGCACTGTGGGAGACTGAGGTGAGAGGATTGTCTGAGCTCAGGGTTTCAAGACCAGCCTGGGCAACTTGGCAAGACTTGTCTCTACCATAAATTTAAGCCAGGCATGGTAGTGCACACCTGTAGTTCCAGCTACTTGGAAGACTGAGGCAGAGGAATCAACTGAGCCCAGCAGGTCAAGGCTGTGGTGGCTGTGAGCATACCTCTGCACTCCAGCCTGGGGCAACAGAGTGAGACTCCGACTCAAAATTTTTTTTTAAAAAAGAAGATAGTTGCAATATCTAAAATAGACTATGCTCAATACTGTATGTATTATAGGTATCCTATGCAATATCCTAGGTTATCATAAGTATGCAAAA
>NW_007256336.1:0-1066 GCF_000164805.1 Carlito syrichta
GCCACAAAAAAATGAAATACCTTGGCATCTTCCTAACCAGAGACGTGAAAGACCTTTACAATGAAAATTACAAAATACTGCTCAAAGAAATCAAAGTTGACATGAACAAGTGGAAAAATATCCCATGCTCATGGATCGGAAGAATCAACATTGTGAAGATGTCCATCTTACCTAACGTAATCTACAAATTCAATGCAATACCCATTAAATTACCAACAACATTCTTCTCAGAACTAGAAAAAACAACACAGGAATTCATATGGAAACACAAACGTCCAAGAATAGCCAGAACAATCCTCAGCAAAAAAAACAAAGCAGGTGGTATCACAATACCAGATTTCAAACTTTACTATAAAGCTACAATCATCAAAACAGCTTGGTATTGGTACAGGAACAGGCATATAGATCAATGGAACAGAATTGAGATTCCAGAAGCAAAACCTCAATTTCTCAACCAACTCATCTTCGACAAAGCCCCCACCACCTACCAATGGGGAGAGGAGAACCTATTCAGTAAATGGTGCTGGGAAAATTGGCTGACCACATGCAGAAGATTGAAACAGGACCCCTATCTATCCCCATGCACAAAGGTTAACTCCAAATGGATCAGAGACCTAAATGTAAAACCTCAAACCATAAGAACCTTAGAAAAGGAAGGAAATTCTCTCATGGAAATCGGAACTGGCATCCAATTCCTGTACAAAACCCGAAACCCACAGGACTTAAGAGAGAAGATAGACAAATGGGACCTTATTAAACTGACAAGCTTCTGCAAAGCCAAAGAAACCATCAAGAGAGCAGGGAGACAGCCTACAGACTGGGAAAAAGTATTTGCCAATATCAGGTCTGACAAAGGCTTAACATCCTGGATCTACAAGGAACTGAAACGTACTGAAAAGAAGAAAACAAACATCCCCATTATAAAGTGGGCAAAAGATATGAACAGACACTTCACAAAAGAAGACATTCGAGCAGCCAACAAACACATGAAGAAATGCTCAACCTCACTAATCATCAGGGAGATGCAAATCAAAACCACACTGAGATACCACCTAACTCCAGTCAG
>NW_007256336.1:2181-5443 GCF_000164805.1 Carlito syrichta
AGAGTCAAGGGAATCCTAGGCCCCTAAAATTTATAGAGCAGCATGCCAGAGAAAAGAAGGCTGCACAAAAAGAGAGTTCTAGAAATCTCCAAAGGTACCCCTCAAATCTTCAGGTGAGTACTGCTAGATGCATGCATGTGATAAAAGTCCTCAAGGCCAAGGAAAGAAGAGATTAAAGAAGCAGGCAAAAAAAATCTGAAGATTATAAATCCAGAGTGGAAAACTTTATAATTCACAAAGTATTGGATACTTAGAAAAGTATGACTTTAGCAGTGGAAAAATAAATAGCACTAGATTAACACCTATGCTAGTCCCATCTGTAAAATCTTAAAAATCAGTCTTAAAATGAGCAAATTGTTTCCAAGTAACTTAACTGTATCCAGAATACAGCCTATACATATTTAGAGGAATGAAAAAATATCAAACAACTAATAAGATAAAATTCAGCATTTAGCATACAATAAAAAATTAGTAGGCATTAATAGAAATTGAAAATGTGACTCATAATGACAAGATAAGTCAAACAACAGGAAAAGACACAGACAGAATCTTAGTAGACTAAAGGATATGTATGTACTTGAAGACATAAAAATATGTCCTGAATCTGAAGAAATTGAAAAGAACTACATCAAGGCATGTCATAATCAAATTATGTAAAACTAGTAATAAAGAGAAAAATCTTTAAAAATAGGCAGAGAAAAATACCAGATGACCTTTAAAACAAACATAAGGTTAACAGTAGAAGCCTGTTGGAAAAATACAAGCCAGAAAAGAGTAGAAGAGAATCTTTTAAGTACCGAAAGAGAAAGGTTAGATATTAAGCAAATATATATTTTTAACTATAGGCAAAATAAAAATGTTTTAAGACGTGTAAAAGTTGAAAAAATTTATCACCTGCAGACCGGCATTATAAAAAAAAATATTAAAGAGAGTGATGGTAAATTTTATGTCTCAGCTTGGAAAGACTATGGTGCTGAGATTTGGGGGCAAACAGTAGTCTAGATGTTGCTCTAAAAAGTTTTTTTAAAGATATGATTATAATTTACATTCAGTTGACAGTAAGTAAAGATTACCATCAATAATATGGATAGTCTTCATCCAATCAGAAGTCATAAGAGTAAAAATGAAGGCTTCCTGGATAACAATTTCTGTTTCAATATTGTAAGAAATTCAGTCTGAGTTAGCAGCCTGCTGGCTGACTCAATGAATTTCAGCCTAAGGACTGCAACATCATATTTTACCTGAGACTCCAGCTACCCAGCCTGCTCTACAAATTTCTGACTTGCCAGTTCCCAACATGTGAGCCAATTTCTTAAAATAAATCTCTTTACACACAGAGATATTTAGCTTTCTCTGTATCTGGGGAACCCTGGCTGATAAAAGGTAGAAAAAGAATACCACTTATAAATCTGAACATTCACAAAGAAATGAGGAGGACTGGAAATTATAAATTTGTCAATAACTACAAAAATTCCTTCTTTCTTATTATAAATGTATATTTAAAAATAATTGACTGTTTAAAGCAAAAATAATAACAATGGATTGTGATGCCTGTAATACACATAGATGTAAAATAAATAAAAATAATAGACCAGGAGCAGGGAAATTGAAGTGTACTACTAAGCTTTTTATCAGTTCTCAAAATACCATAATATTACTTGAATAGTGTGATAAGTTAAAGATGTGTACAGTAACCCCTAAAGCAACCACTAATAATAAAATTATAGCAAATAAGCCTACAGATAATATGAAATGTAATCAGAAAAATTCCTCAATTAATCCAAGAAAAGGCATAAAAAGAAGAAATGGGACAAATAGTAAGTAATATCAAGATTGTAGATTTAAACTCAACTGCATCATATCACATTTAATTTAATTTAATCACATCAAATGTAATTGGTCAAAATACCCCAATTAAAAGGCATTAGATTATCAGAATGAACCATTAAAAAGTACAAAACACAACTATTTTCTGTAGACAAGAAACTACATAAAATATAAACATTGATGAGAAAAATAAAAAAGACTTCAGTAAATGGAGAAGTATACCATGTTTATATATCAGAAAACTCAGAAATCATCATGATGTCAATTCCTGCTAAACTGATTTATAAATACAATGCTATCCTAATCAGATTTTCAGCAGGTGTTTTTAGTACAAATTGACAAGGTAATAATAAAATTCATGTGAAAATACAAAGGACCTAAAAGAGACAAAATAGATTTGAAAAACCAAGAACAAATGTAGAAGACTTACACTACCTGATTTCAAGTCTTATCTTAAAGCTACATTAAGACAGTGCAGTATGAGCACAGGCATAAAGATAGACAAGTAGGTAAAGAAAACAAAGTATAGGATCCAGAATTAAACTCACTCATATTTTTCAATTGTTTTTAATAAAAATGCCAAGTGTATTTAATCAGAAAAGAATATATAATGCTAGAACAATTGGATTAACTTCTGAAAAAAATAGAAATAAATACATGCCTCACCATATACAAAAACCAGCTCAAAGTAAATTATATACCTAGACATGAGACCTACAGCTATAAAACCTGTAGAAGAAAAAATAGAGTATCTTGCTGACCTTGGGTTAAGCTAAGATTTATTGAATACAATACAAATAAAAACTATTTTAAAAAGTAGGAAATGGAACCCCATCAAAATGTAAAAATTTGCTCTTTAAAAACTATTTAAGAAAATGAAAATATAAGTCATAGACTAGGAGAAAATATTTTCAAAATGTGTATTCATCAAAGGACTTGTGCCTAGAATATATAAAGAAAACTTATAACTCAATAATAAGACAGATGATAACTCAATTTTTAAAAGGGCAAAAGATTTAAACAAACATGCACCCAAAGGATATATATAGGTGACAAATAGGCATGTGAAAAAATGCTCAATATCATAGTCATTATAGAATCATTCATTGAAACTACAATGAAATTTTATTATATGCCCACCGGAATGGTTAAAATTAAAAGACCTGATTTTACCAAGTTCTTCTAAGGATGTAGAGCAACTGGAACATTTAAACATTGCCAGCGAGAATGTAAGATGGTACAACCACTTTTGAAAGCAGTTGGGTAGCTTATTTAAAAGTTAAAGATACACCTACCTGTTAGTAATAATAGGTATGAAAAGACTAGGTCAAAACTTTGGAAACAGAATTCCCTAAAATGGTTTTCCCCAGGCAGAAGCCTTCTCTGGGTAGATGTACACTTAAATAGAATCATTCTTTTTTTTTTTTTTTTTTTG
>NW_007256337.1:0-3760 GCF_000164805.1 Carlito syrichta
CCCACCAGCCCTGCACTGAGTTCACCCCCTGCTCTCTGTCTTGCCTCCCACAGCCATCTTCGAACCTTCCAGAGGATGGTCCTTTCAAGGGCAAATCTAGCTCTGTAACCCCCTCCACCAATCACCCCCTCTTGCCCTCCCCTTCCGTGGTCCCTGCTTATCCCCTTCAGGACCTACGGATGCTCAAGCCCCCCAGGCTGACACTCACAGCCCAGCCCTGGTCCTTCTGCCGTCCCAGGCGTCATCCCTGCACTCTCTGTCTGTGCAGTTCTTCCATCTGCATCCACACGCCTCCCCTAGGGGGAGGGACACCCCTCAGCAAGATGGTCCATTCTTGAAAGCTTTCTCTTTCCCCCAGAGGTAGAGGGAGGGTGCTGTCCTGGGACTCACACAGCGCCTGTGTGAGAGGAATATACTCACTTCTCACCTGCTTTTCCTGCTGGGCGATGCCTCCATGACTTGCTGTGTGACCAGGGAAGCTGCCTCACTTCTCTGTGCCCTGGTTCCCTTGTCGTAAAGTGAGGGCTAGCAGGGTAGCTGTGAGGACCCAATGAGTGAAGGCATGCATAAAACACCCTGTGTGGCACCTCGCCCACAAACGTCCCATGCGCCCAGACCCAGGCAGCACTTCATTCTCTTGTGAGGGGACCGGGGCGCACACTGACCCTGATGTCGGTTCTCAGGAAAGGTGGGAACGTGCACTGGTGCCGCCACTTCCCTCCTGGGTCACGGTCATGAGTTCTGGACCCAGTTACAGCCACAGTGCATGCCCCGGCCTCGCTGGACACCTTTCCTGTAACTGAGCAGCCCCTGAGCAGCCCCTGGTCATGATGGTCTGTGGGTGAGATACCAACGTGCGATTTGCTGCTGTGGCGCACGGGGCATGTGTGCTCAGCCACTGCCTTCCCCACAGCCTGCAGGAGATGTGCTCTCCCCCTTGCGCAGATGAAGAAACTGAGGCTGAGAAGGCAAGGCGCCCAATTGGAAGCGGCTAAGGGACACATCCAGGGTTCTTGCTGACTCCAAGCTCCACCCTTCTCACCCTCTGTGAGGTCTCAGACTTGCAACCTCAGGCACTGCCTGTATAAGTGAGCCTTCTTTGGGCTGGCCTCTGGTTCCCCAGGGCCGGGTCACTCCTCTCGGGTGGGATTGCCCTGCTCAGGGGAGAGCAGCTCGGCCATGTGTCCTTTGCTCTTGTCTGCAGCTTCCCATCTACAGAAGTGACAGCAGGTAGGGGAAAGGTACCAGATGAGATGGGTAGGCCCTCACACCTCTGCTAATTAGAGCCCGAGCCTGCACATTCCCGATGCGCAGAATGACATGACTCTCTCTGAGGTAAACAGAGTTGCCTGGCACGTCCTTCTGCCAGGAGAGGGACAGGGTCTCCTCAGCCTCTTTCCCTCCAGGGGCCGAATTCCACAACAGGGTCTGGGATCCTGAATACTGTCTCCTCCAGCCTGGCTAAGAAATCCATAGAATTCCATTCTAGTTGGTGTTTCCCAAAGTAGGTTCTGAAGAACACGAGACCTGCAAAATGACACATAAAAAAGAGGGGTAGGTATGTCATATTCAGGTAGGTTTGGAAAACTGCATGCTGGAGCCCCTTGGAAGGTCACAATGAACATTCACATTTTAAAGGCCCTGAGAAGTTCTGTAGTCAAACATATCCGTTTCACCATTTCAGCACAGGACTTTCCAGTCTTGTTTAACTGCTTTCCATCTTAACATTACAATCTAGAAATAGACTGGTTTGGTTTCAAGAACCTTTGAAGAGTGTTCTTTCTCAGGCCGTTTCTTCTTGGTAGCTCAGTTTAGGGCTGTGGGCCTTTTTTCTCTTCCTTTCTTATATATGACTGTCCATCTTTCAGCTAATTCCAGTTTTGTTCATGTAAAAGCAACGGTATTATACTTCTTTTTGCTATTCTAATTTAACATTTTTTTATTTTTAAATAATTACAAGGCTATAAAAAAGGTTTTGAGAATAACATCAAGCCGGGCACGGTGGCTCAGCCTGTAATCCCAGCACTTTGGGAGGCTGAGCCGAGAGGATTGCCTGAGTCCAGGGGTTTGAGACCAGCCTGGGCAGCTTGGTGAGACCTTGTCTCTACAATAAATCAAAAAATTAACTGGGCATGGTGACGTGCACCTGTAGTTCTAGCTACATGGAAGGCGAGATGGAAGGATGTCTGAGCCAGAAGTCGAGCCTTGCTGTGGCCATGAGTGTGTTACTGCACTTCAGCCTGGGAGACAGAGTGAGACACCACTCAAAAAAAAAAAAAAAGAGAATAACAGCATGAGCACCTGCACACATTTCACCAGATACCCCTGTGTTAACATCATAGCATATCTGCTTTATCATCCTTCTCAACTATTTTTTAGTTCCGAACCATTTGGGAATAAGTTGTGGCATGATGATACTTTAATCATAATTACTTCAATGAAAAGTTTCTAAAGACAAAGACTCCTCTTACATAAAAACAGTACTGTGATTAAAAAAAAAACCACAGGAAATTAACATGGATGCAGTTCTATTACTTAATCTAGTTTTACCAGCAGTTCTAATTGCCTTCTTTACAGCAAAAGAAAAAAAAAAGCCCTAAGTGCTGGATATTCTGCTTTCCCAGCATGTTTTCCCAGTCTTGCCTCTTGCAGGGAGTAGAGGCCAGTTCTCATGGATATGCCTCGGGCTGGTGGAGGCTGTTGCTTGTGATCAGGTTCAGCTTATGCCTTCCTGGCAGGAGCCCTGAAGAGTGATGATGCAGCCTCATCTTCAGTGTGTCCTCTCGGGAGGCCCCAGGCCAAGATGCCTCCTTCCTGGTGGTGTTAATTTGAACACTTTGTACAGATGGTATTGACCATGCTTCTCTATTGTAAAGCTACTGCATTCCACCTTGTAATCAGTGTTAGAAGTACGATATTTTGATGTCATGAAACATTCTTCTTCTCATCTGACTTTGGTCTGCTAGTTTTGGCATTGAAGATCTTTGATCCCTCAATTAATCATTGCAATGGTCATTGCCAAGGGTTGGTTTTTAGTGCACCATTCCTTCGTTTGTTAGACTGACATTCTTCTCTGAGGAGGAGCTTTTCCTTCTCCCCTATTAATTTATTTGCTCATTTGTTTACAAATGCCAGTATAGACTCATGGCTTTCTGTATTGGAGCTTAGTCGATTACTTCTGCTGTTCACTTTGGCGCCAGGTTTGACCAGCCTGCCCTGTGTCTCACATGTTCCCGCTAGTGTCTGAGCACGTCCTGCCTCTCTGAACAGGATGCTCCAGCTTCACCCTGCAGTTTTCTTACCTTAGAGTCAGGCATGTCTCCGAAGAGCCCTGGCTTGGAGTCAGGCATGTCCCCAGAGAGCCCTGGCTTCTTCCAAGGGAGGGTGACAATTCAAAATTGCCATCTGGGTACCAAGTGTGCTGTTGCTGCTAAAGGCCACTCAGATGCCAGAGCACTGAAGTGTTGCAGCTCCACACCTGTTTCATCAGAGGGACTGGGGGAGAGAGAGAGAGAGAGAGAGAGAGAGTGTGTGTGTGTGTGTGTGTGTGTGTGTGTGTGTGTGTGTGTGTATGTATGTGTGAGATTCATTCTGGATTTTCAAAATTTTGAGCAATCAATTGTTTTCCATTCCCCAGGATTTTTCTCCTCCGTGACAGCCAGAGTAATCCAAGGGCATTTGTACTCACACTGTGTCATCACCAGAAAATTAAAAATTTCCAGATTTTACCAGTAAGTACTGACATCTTCGGACCATGTCT
>NW_007256338.1:0-6220 GCF_000164805.1 Carlito syrichta
CTCTACAATAAATCAAAAAATCAGCTGGGCATGGTAGCACATACCTGTAATTCCAGCTACTTGGAAGGCTGAGGCGGAAGGATCGCCGGAGCCCAGCAGGTTGAGGCTGTGGTGGCTGGGAGCGACCACTGCACTCCAGTCTGGGCAACAGAGTGAGACTCCAACTCAAAAAAAAAATGTATAATCTCTCTTAAGTCATGCATGTCTTCTGATTAGTTAACTTTTAGAAGATATAGTGTCTTTCCTTTTATATTTAGATTAATAATTTACCTGGAATTAACCTTGTATATGGTGTGAGGTAGGAGTTAATATTTTTTTTCCTATATGTATGTTCAATCAACTTAGCATCATTTGTTAAAAATGCCATCCTTTCCCTGGTCGTCTGCAATGTCAGCTTGTCATAAGCCAAGTGATTACATTTATGAAGTTCTGTTTCTGGACCCCATTCTGTTCCATTGGTATATTTCTCTATTCTCTGTTTAAATACACAGAAAATATCATACTGTGTTAGCTATGAGAAAAAAACCCAAGAATTATCCTTTGGAGGGCAAGCCCCTTGTAGTACACATGGAATTTGTTCCTCCAGATCAAATAGTCAGTCAGTTTTTTTCTGGAAGTTTTGAGAAGGTTGCATCACGACTTGTGGAAGAAATGTCCCGAGCTGTGGCAAATAGGTAACTGGTTCTTTCACCATGACAACACAACTGCCCATACCACACTGAGTGTTCAGCAGTTTTTGACCCAAAATGACATCACCCCTGTGCCCCACCCTCCCTATTAACCCAGTCTCACTCTGATTGGCTTCCCTCCAACCCTGGGTGAAAAAATTCCTCAAAGGGAAACATTTTGTCAACAGGAAAGAGGTGAAACGAAAAATGGCAGAAGTACTAAAAGACATCAAACACAATAAGTACAAAAAACTGTTTTGAGCAGTGGAAAAAGCATCTTGACAGGTGTATTGCATCAAACGGAGAGGACTTTGAGGGTGACTGAAGTTTAAAAATGTAAGAGAAAATGTATAATTTTTTAATAAACAAATTCTGACTTTTTTGTGTCCCCCTCATTTCTTAATTCTTTGAATTTGTACATGTATTTTAGAATGAGCTTATACATTTCCACTAGAGTACTTTGGAAATTTTATGGTGATTTCAGTAAGTTTATGGATACAATTGAGAAACATTGTCATTTGTGAAAGACTTCTTGTTCCTAAGTTGGGGTATTTCTCTATTTGTTAGATACCCTTTCATGTTTAAAACACTATTCATGGTTTTTTGAGTAGAGATTTTCATAACTTTTATTAAATTTATTCCCATTTGACCTTTTTGTATATGGGTGTAAAAGAAATTGTGTTAACCTTTTAAAAACTTTTTTTCATACAGCAATAAATTTTTATTTTTGTGTATTGAGTTGATGTGTGTATGTGGAAACCTTATTAAGTTCACTTAATTTTGTTTGTCAACTCTGCTTGTTCTGTGAAAATGACATGATAGTTTTATTTCCATCTCTACTTTTTTTCAAATAGAAATGAGGTCTATCTATGTTTTCTAGGCTGGTCTTGAACTCCTGGCCTCAAGCGAACCTTCTGCTTCAGCCTCCCAAGTAACTGGAATTACAGGCATGCACCAGTGCACCCAGCTCGTTTTTACCATCTTATGTGTATTATTTCCTTTTCTTGCCTTGTTGCACTGACTAGTACTTCTAGTACTATGCTAAATACAAGTTGTGATCATGGGTTTTCTTTTTTGGTCTCACTTTTTATCTTAGTGGGAGAACTTTCACTATTCTCCAACACATATAATGTCAGCAGTCATTTTTAGAAGCCCTTTGTCAAGTTAAGAAAGTTGACATCTATTCCAAATTTGCTATGGGTTTTAGAAAATAATAAATGGAGACTGAATTTTATTAAATATTTTTCTGCACTTACTGAATTGGTCTCCCTCCAGCTTTCCTTGGGTTCTTGATCTTTTATATTACTTATATAATGTGATATTGTGTTTTTCATTTCACTTATTTAGGTAGTGCGATGTTGTGTTTTTCTTGGTGCAGCATACCAGGAGTCATATGACATCAGTTTTCCTCATTATTGATGGCACTAACTTTTATTGATGGCATTAACTAACGTGGTTAAGGCCGCGTCTGCCCTGACTCTTCACTATTTTTATCTTTGTAATTCATTTGTAATCTTTGAAGAGATACTTATGGATGTATGTAAATCCATCACACTTTTGCCTATGTTTCTCCAACCCCATAACTTCTTTTTTTCATTTTTATAGTTTTGTTATTGTTGGTAATCTATCATAAGGGTTTTACCCTTTTTCCCATTTTGGATACAATTGAATGTATACTAATATATTTATAACATTATAGATCCATGGGTTTTTTCTCTCTCCTTTCTGCCTTCCTCTCTGCTTGTACCCTCTCTCTCTCTTTCTCTTTCAACAGGATCTCACTCTGTCACCCAGGTTGGAATGCAGTAGTGGGATCCCAGTTCACCATAGCCTTGACCTTCTGGGCTCAGGTAATCCTCCTGCCTCAGCCTTCCAAGTAGCTGGGACTACAGGTGTGTGCTCCCACACCCAGCTAACTTTTTCAGTTTTTTTATCAAGACAAAGTCTCATTATGTTGCTCAGGCTGGCTTTGTACACCTGGGCTCAAGCAATTCTCCCACCTTTGCCTCCCAAAGTGCTGGGATTATAGGTGTGATCCGCTGTACCTGGCCAGTTTTTTATTCAAGAGATTATAGCCCATTATTATCATTATTTGTTTTGACAACTGTGTTGTTTCAGATTTGGCCAGTGGGAGTCATTGAAATGGGCTTCTTGTTCTGAAGGCAATGTTTTCATTATTCTTTAAGCATATCTTACTTCCTATCATAAGATGTTCCAGGCTTACACTGTACATTCCCAGGGCCAACTGTGGAATTGACTATCTCTCTGAAAGTCTCGGTTCCTATTTAGGAAGAATGGTGTGGCTGGGCTCAGTGGCTCAGCCTGTCATCCCAGAACTTGAGAGGCTGAGGTGAGTGGATTGCCTGAGCTCTCGGGTTCAAGACCAGCCTGGGCACATTGCCAAGACCTTGTTTCTACAATAAAATAATAAAAAAAATTAGCTGGGCATGGTAGTGCACACCTAAAGCTCCAGCTACTTGGAAGGCTGAGGCAGAAGTGTTGCCAGAACCCTACAGGTTGATGCTGGGGTGACCGTGAGTGTGACACTGCACTCCAGCCTTTGTGACAGAGTGAGACTCCAACTCAAAAAAATAAAAAAAGAGTGGTGCTTAGAAGACAATACCTGGGCACTGAGTGTGCTCATTGTTTCTGGGATGTCACTGCTTCTAGACTTAGCACAAAGAGCAAGGAAATACCTGTGTGTGTGTCTGCCTGCACACATTTATGTCTGTCTATCGTTTATTAATCTACCAAAAACCATGCATCCACATGGATTCTTTGCATTCTCAACCCACTTCAGGACACATTCTGGTCATCTTTCTTTCTTTCTTTCTTTCTTTCTTTCTTTCTTTCTTTCTTTCTTTCTTTCTTTCTTTCTTTTTTGAGTTGGAGTCTCACTCTGTCACCCAGACTGGAGTGCAATGGCTGCTCCTGGCCACTGCAGCCTCGACTCACTGGGCTCCGACGATCTTTCCACCTCAGCCTTCCGAGTAGCCGGAATTACAGACACGTGCTACCATGCCGGGCTGATTTTTTGATTTATTGTAGAGATGATGTCTCACCAATTTGCCCAGGTAGGTCTCGAACCCACGGGCATAGGCAATCCACTCACCTCAGCCTCCCAAAGTGCTGGGATTACAGGCTGAGCCACTGAACCCGGCTGGTCATCTTTCCTCATGCATTTGCAACTCTGTTCCCCAGTTGTGAGAAACCTGATTCCCATTATTCTCAGTGTAGTTACTCAATCCTTAAAATCTAGAACACATGGAAAGTTGTCTCAAAATGGACAACCATAACACTGTAAAAAGAAAACCTGTGAAACTGAAGTTCATTTGTCCTTTTTAAAAAAAGTGTACACATGTTCTCACTCATAAATGGACCCTGAACATTGACCATCATACTATAAGAAATGGATTGGTAGTAGCAGGATATGCCAGAGTGGGGTGGTGGGGGGAATAAACATGATATAGATAAGGATACCTGATCTCAAACCAGGCAGAGTGGGGACCAAAGGGAGACCCAAATCTCATTTGTATGATGACCACTTGTCTACCTCATCCTGAATTGTACCCCACATCTTTAAAATAAAACATTGACTTCCGGCAAGATGGCAACGGGCTGGCAGGGTCTGTGAAACCCTCTGTGAAAGAGAACACCCATAAAGACCCTAGCTATCTCCCAGGGACTGCAGACCCCATCTTCCACAGCCTGCTCTTCACAGGGAGCTCAGCCACCACTGTCACCCACTGTCACTACTCGGATATCGCGATGAACTGGGCTGCTCCTGTAGTTGCTGTGGTGGGACTGGGCGGCTCCTGCAGTCACTGTGGCGGGACTGGGCGACTCCTGCAGTTGCTGATACCACCACTGCAGTCATTCCCAGCTCATACCTGAAGCCACCCATGACTTCAGACTGTGAAGCCTGCAAGCAGGATCTTCTGAGATCTCCACTGCCACACCATGCCACTAGCCGGGAGAAAGGCCTGGGGAACTCCCCCGGTGAAGTTGCTGCTGCAAGTTGCGATCTGTAGCAGACTCGCTCCCCTCTGGACTGTAGCGTGAGATAGCACCACCTGCTGAACCAAGGTAATAACATCAAAATGGGAATAGCAGAGGCTCATCCTGCTTGAAAAATGGAAAAAGCCAGATTTCAGTGATAGACTAGGCAGGGGGCTCATATCTGAACTGTTCTTCATAGCAGGCCAGGGGCAACTGACCCTAATGGTGAAAAATTCTACCAGCCTGCAAAGACAGCTAGAAATCAGAACTGAAAGGACCCTGGACTTAAAGGAAAAGTCTCAGAGTGTGCTTGACTGAATCTGTTAGTCTACTGACTTTAATCTATCCTCCCCCCCTTTTTTTCTTTTTTCCTTTTTTTTCTTTTTTATTTTCTTTCCCCCCCTTTCCTTTTTTCTTATTTCTCTGTAAATCCCATATTTGTATAAAGGAACAGCACACCACTAAGGAGGTTGATCAGTGCATACATTAGCATCATTGTATGTTTTAGATTTTTATATGGTTGTTGGTTAGTTTTCAGTCGTGGTTATTGTTTTTCTTTATATTTGTTTCAGTCTTTGTGTTTCTTTTCATTTACCAGTCAGTACACTCAACTGTTTTCCCTCTCATCCCCCTCTCTCTCTCCATCACCCCTCCCCACTGCCTGCTCCATTTTCTCCCATCTGTTAACCTCATTTTGCTTTCAGGGAGTAAACCTACAACCCCACTGCATGGACAGACTCCAAGGCAGTGGGAAGTGGCTTTCAGACTAGCCATACAGCTGTTGGTGAACACCTGGATCTGCAGAGAGATTTTGAACCACAGCTCCCCCCTTAATTAAATCCCAAAACTACAAAAAGGTCTGCCCTCAACCCACAGTCCAACTCCAGAACTGAACAAAGCAAGAGGAAATATATTAGAAAGAATAGGAGATTGGACAAACAGAAGTAAAAGAAACCCCTCCACCCCTGAATAACAGAATTAAAGAAAATGGGGAAGTGGAGGGAAGGGAAAAGTAGGGAGGGAAAATCTGCACAAATGAAGAAAAACCAAAAGAAGAACACAGGGCTCACACAGACCCCTGGGAGGTCAGACACTGAGAAAACATACTTTGGAACACAAACAATGAAGAGCCCCCAGAATGACTGGTAACAAGCAACAAACCCAGACATCAAGGCATTAATAGAGAGAATTTAAAAAATTGAGGAGAGACAAGAGGAAAATAGGAAGGAGCTGATGACAGAAATAACAGAAGTAAAGAACACTGTGATGGAAATAAATAAACTAATTAGCATGGAAAGCAGAATTAGCCAGGCAGAAGAAAGAATCTCAAAACTTGAAGACCAAAATACAGAGCAAACCCAAACTGTCAAAAACATAGAAAAGAAGTTTAAAAAGTCAGAACAAAACCTTCAGGAGATGAAGGATCACTTCAAGAGACCCAATCTAAGAGTAATTGGCCTTCCTGAGGCAGAGAGAGAGAGTAAGAGATCACATTGGAACAAACATTCCATGAAATCATCCACAAACTTCCCTCATCTCATCACTGATGCAAG
>NW_007256338.1:6635-8549 GCF_000164805.1 Carlito syrichta
AATCAAAAAAGATACAGAAGGCCACTACATAATGATAATAGGCTCAATCCATCAACAAGACATATCTATCCTAAACATATATGCACCCAACATAGGTGCGCTAATTTTCATAAAGCAACTTAGAGGAAAACTAAAGAAAGATATTGACTCTAACATCATCATAACTGGGGACTTTAATACTCCACTCACAACCCTAGACAAATCATCAGGACAAAAGATGAACAATGAGATCCGGAACCTAAATGTGACTCTTGACCAAATGGACTTAATTGATACCTACAGAACACTCCATCCAAAGACCACAGAATACACATTCCACTCATCACCACATGGAACGTATTCTAAGATCAACCACATAATTGGCCATAAATCAAGCATAAGCAAATTTAAAAGGACCAAAATTCTACCATGCACCTTCTCGGACCACAGTGGAATAAAAATAAACATTGACACCAACAAGGTTCCCCCAAAACCCACAAAGACATGGACACTAAACAGCATGATGCTAAACAACTCCTGGGTCAGAGATGAAATCAAAACAGAGATCAAAAGATACCTGGAAACAAATGAAAATGAAGAAATATCTTACCAAAATATCTGGGACGCCTTAAAAGCTGTAGTAAGAGGGGAATTTATATCCCTGCAAACACACATGAAGAAAATGGAAGGAGCACAAATTAACAGCCTAACAAGCCACCTAAGGAAGCTGGAAAAGCAAGACCACAAATACCCTAACTTCAGCAGAAGAATCCAGATCAACAAAATAAAAGCTCAAATCCAGGACATAGAAGACAAAAAGATAATACAAAAAATCAATGAAACAAAAAGCTGGTTCTTCGAAAGGATAAACAAGATCAATGGTCCTCTAGCTAGACTGACCAAGAAAAAATGAGGAAAAACCCAAATAAGCACAATCAGAAACACAAAATATGAAGTCACATCTGACCCTGAAGAAATACAAAAGATCATTGGCAACTATTACGTACACTTCTATGGAAACAAACTTGAAAACCTTAAGGAAATGGAGGACTTTCTGACATCACACAACCTACCTAGGTTGGAACAAGAAGAAATTGAGACTGTAAATAGACCAATAACAATCAAGGAAATCGACTACGTAATAAGAAAACTACCTACAAAAAAAAAAAAAACCACCCTGGTCCAGATGGCTTTCCAGCAGAAATCTACAAAACATTTCAGGAGGAGCTGATACCAATCCTACTGAAGGTATTCCAGGCGATTGAAAAAGATGGAACTCTCCCCAAATCATTTTATGAAGCCAACATCACATTGATACCCAAGCCAGGTAAAGATCCAACAAAGAAAGAGAACTACAGGCCAATATCTTTGATGAAACAACAAGATCCTAGTAAACTGGATTCAGCAATACATGTCAAAAATCATCCATCATGACCAAGTAGGCTTCATTCCTGGGATGCAAGGCTGGTTCAACATTCGTAAAACCATAAATGTAATTAAATACATCAACAGATGTCAAAACAAAAACCACATGATTATATCATTAGATGCAGAAAAAGCTTTTGATAAAATCCAGCACCCCTTCTTGATAAAAACCCTAGAACATCCAGGCATACGGGGAACATACCTCAAAATAGTAAAAGCTATCTATGAGAAACCCACAGTCAGCATACTCCTAAATGATCAAAAATTGGAACCATTTCCCCTCTAAACTGGAACAAGACAAGGATGCCCACTCTCATCCCTCCTGTTCAACATAGTATTGGAAGTCCTGGCTCAAGCAGTCAGAGAAGAGAAGGCAATCAGGGGTATCCAAATAGGAAAAGAGGAAGTCAAGTTATCTCTCTTTGCAGATGATATGATTGTATACCTTGAAAACCCAAGAGAATCTGTCAAAAACCTCCTTACACTGATAAAGGCCTTTGGCAAAGTCTG
>NW_007256339.1:0-811 GCF_000164805.1 Carlito syrichta
TAGAAAAGGAAGGAAATACTCTCATGGAAATCGGAACTGGCATCCAATCCTGTACAAAACCCGAAACCCACAGGACTTAAGAGAGAAGATAGACAAATGGGACCTTATTAAACTGACAAGCTTCTGCAAAGCCAAAGAAACCATCAAGAGAGCAGGGAGACAGCCTACAGACTGGGAAAAAGTATTTGCCAACTCTAGGTCTGACAAAGGCTTAACATCCTGGATCTACAAGGAACTGAAACGTACTGAAAAGAAGAAAACAAACAACCCCATTATAAAATGGGCAAAAGATATGAACAGACACTTCACAAAAGAAGACATTCGAGCAGCCAACAAACACATGAAGAAATGCTCAACCTCACTAATCATCAGGGAGATGCAAATCAAAACCACACTGAGATACCACCTAACTCCAGTCAGAATGGCAATTATCAACAACTCAAAAAATAACAGCTGCTGGAGAGGGTGTGGTGAAAAGGGAACACTTCTACACTGTTGGTGGGAGTGTAAACTAGTGCAACCTCTGTGGAAAGCAGTGTGGCGATTCCTAAAAGCTCTAAAAATTGACCTTCCATATGACCCTGCAATCCCCCTACTGGGAATATACCCTGAAGAACACAAATCACTCTATAAAAAAGATACCTGCACACGTATGTTTATCGCAGCATTGTTCACAATAGCAAGAACCTGGAAACAACCATGCTGCCCATCAAAAGAGGACTGGATTAAAAAAATGTGGTACATATACACGATGGAATACTACGCAGCCATAAAAAAGAACAAAATCATGAATTTCGCTGCAACCTGGAAT
>NW_007256339.1:831-82579 GCF_000164805.1 Carlito syrichta
CTACAGGGTGCCTGAATGAAACGTCATTGTACACCTAACCCTTAACTGTACCCCACAAAACCATAATAAAAAATACTGATTAAGGAAAAAAAAAAGAAAAGAAATGAAGAGAGAAGATTGTATGGCTAAAACCCCAAAAGCAATGCAACAAAAATGAAAATAAACAAGTGGAACTTAAACTAAAAAGCTTCTACACAGCAACTTACCCAACAGAGTAAATAGACAATCTGCAGAATGAGAGAAGATATTCACAAACTATGCATCTGACAAAGGATTAATTTCCAGAATCTATAAAGAACTCACATGAATCAGCCAGAAAAAAAGTTAATAACTCCATTAAAAAGTGGGCAGATGGCCATCAGATATCTCTAAAAAGAAGATATGCAAATGGCCAACAAGCATGCGAAAAAGTGCTCAACATCACTCATTATCAGGGAGAGGCAAATTAAAACCATAATGAAAGATTACACCAGTCAGAATGATTGTTATTTTGAAAAATCAAGAAACAATTGATGCTGGCCCAGATGTGGTGAAGAGAATGTTTATACACTATTGGTGGGAATGTAAATTATTATGACCACTATGGAAGTCATTACGGAGATTTCTCAAAGAACTAAAAGTAGATCTACTGTTCAATCCCGCAATCCCACTACTAGGTATCTACCCAAAGGAACAGAGGTCATTGTACAAAATAGACACCTGCATTCATATGTTTATTGCAGCACAATTCACAATTGCAAGGATGGAATCAACTAAATACCCATCAACTGATCAGTGGATAATGAAATGTACATATACCATGGAATACTATTCAGCTACCAAAAAGAACGACATAATGTCATTTGCAGCAACTTGGATGGAATTGGACATACTTGTAGGTAAACTCATGGAATGGAAACCCAGACATCACATGTTCTCACAAGCGGGACCTAAACTAAGGATCGGAGAAGGCACATGGAATGGCATAAGGGACACTGGAGACTCAGAAAGGCAGGTATGAGAAAGAGTGCAGGGATAAAAAATCACCTCTCAGGTACTATGTGCACAGGTGGGAGTGGCGAATACACTGACAGCCCAGACTTCTTTGCCACTGTACAATACATCCATGTAAACCAAAAACTTTGTACTCCGTGACGCTACTGAAATAAAGGAATGTTTTTAAAAAGAGACTCTGGATTCTGCTCACTTTCTCTGAAGCATGTTGGGTTTTATTCCAACAGACAGTTCCATTTCTAGGTGACTTTGCACAAGTATAGGTTTGATTTTGCACATTGTAAAATATGTAAAGGGGTTGATAAAGCAGGTTGTTCAACAGACCTTGGTGTGATGACAGAGATGATTCACTTCTGCACTGTCCAGGACAATGGCCAGTGGTCATGTGTGACTCATAAGCACTTAAAACGTGGCCGGTGTGCCTAGGAACTAAGTTTTTAGTGTGATTTAATTTAAATCATTTTCAATGTGAATGACTGCATGTTGCTAATGGCTACCACACTGAACAGTGCATACACAGAATAATCCTTACTCTAGGATGTGGTATTATTCCACTTCTGCTTTCTCAGCGACCAGTCCAGGGAGCTAACGAGGTGTCCTCACTCTAGCTGGAATGACACTCAGCATCAACCAGCACTGCTTTACCTTTTGTATCTCTGTTCCACACTCGGTCCTGTAGTACCATTTTCTAGTGCAGTATCACTTTCAGCAGGTGCAATCTAGACCTTGGCCCAGAACCCAGAGCATCTCCCAGACGGACTTCTCCCTCACTTCCTCCACAGCTCCTTCCTCTCTGGAACCACGCTCATCAGATTTCAGCCACGTTAGCAGCCCTGAACTCTGACCTAGAACTGCCTCCGCTTAGTGAGATCTCTGTGTTCTGCTTGGACTTTAGCTTCCTGAACTATGAGCACAGAATTGTCCTTGTCTCACTTCATATTTCCTTCTCTCGGGGATTGCATTCTTGCACTTTCTGTTAACTAGTCCTTGAAAACAGTCCTTATACATTTTGTCCAGTTTTATAACTGTTTATGGTGGGGGAGCTAGTTATTTTATAATAATCAGAGGGAAGATCCTGGTAATGGTCTTTTTTCAACTTTAAATTTTTACCGAAACATGTGTCAATGTTCTGCATATGTCAATTAAGTTTTTTTATTGTACTGTTCAAATATTCTTGATAAATTTTGATTGGTTTTTTTCTATCAATTTCTGAAGGATATATAGGTTGAAATCTCTAAGTATGGTTGAGGATTTGTTTATTCTCCCTTTAGTTCTGTCATTCTGTGCTTTATATTTTTTCCATTATATTATTAGGAGTATAAAAGCTTAATATTGGATTATCTTGCTCATGAATTAAACCCTTTATCATACTGCAATGTCCTTCTTTATCTTGACATAATCTCTACTTAGCTTGGTGGTAAATAAATACCAGCTTTATTTTATTTTAAAATTGTGGGGTACAATTCAGGGTTAGGTACACAAAAATTCATTGTGCAGGTACCCTTGTTGATGATGTGTGCCCCTCGTCTCCAGGCAGATTTCCACCACTGTCAATCCCACCTCCCCACTCCCCCTCCGCCCCATAGTTTCCTGCTACTGTCAATCCTTTTCTTATAGTATTACGGTAGTTGCTCAAGGTCCACTTATGAATGAGAACATGTGATACTCAGTTCTTTGTTGCTGTGAAAGATCACTCAGTATTATAGACTCTAATTCCATCCAGGTTGTTGTGAAGTTCATGATTTTGTTCTTCTTTATGGCTGCATAATATTCCATTGTGTGTATGTACCACATATTTTTTTTACCCGGCCCTCTTTTGATGGGCAGCACAGTTGGTTCCATGTTCTTGCTATTGTGAACAATGTTGTGATAAACATATGTGTGCAGGTATCTTTTTTACAGAGTGATTTGAGTTCTTCAGGGTATATTCCCAGTAGGGAAATTGTGGGGTCATATGGAAGGTCGATTTTTAGAACTTTTAGGGATTGCAACACTGTTTTCCACAGAGCCTGTACTAGTTTACACTCCCACCAACAGTGTACAAGTGTTCCCTTTTCACCACATCCTCTCCAGCATCTGTTATTTTTTGAGTTATTGAAGATGGCCATTCTGACTGGAGTTAGGTGGTGTCTCAGTGTAGTTTTAATTTGCATCTCCTTGATGACTAGTGAGGCTGAACATGTTTTCATGTATCTGTTGCCTCCCCATATGTCTTCTTTTGAGAACTGTCTATTCATATCTTTTGCCCATTTTGTAATGGGGCTGTTTGTTTTTTTCTTTTCAGCACATTTGAGTTCCTTGTAGATCTTAGATGTTAGGCCTTTGTCAGACATGGAGTTGGCAAATATTTTTTCCCAGTCTGTGGACTGTCTCCCTGCTCTCTTGATGGTTTCTTTGGCTCTGCAGAAGCTTGTCAGTTTGATGAGGTCCCACTTTTCTATCTTATCTCTTATGGCATGGGCCCTTAGGGTTTTGATCAGGAATTGGTTGCCAGTTCCAATTTCCATAAGAGTGTCTCCTGCATTTTCTAAGGTTCTTATAGTTTGAGGTTTTATGTTAGGTCTCTGATCCACTTAGAGTTAATTTTTGTGTATGGGGATAGATAGGGGTCCTGTTTCAATCTTCTGCATGTGGTCAGCCAGTTTTCCCAGTACTATTTACTGAATAGGTTCTCGTTTCCCCAGTGACTGGTGGTGGAGGCTTTGTCGAAGATGAGTTGGTTGAGAAATCGAGGTTTTGCTTCTGAAATCTCAATTCTATTCCATTGGTCTATATGCCTGCTCTTGTACCAATACCAGGCTGTTTTGATTATTGTAGCTTTATAATAAAGTTTAAAGTCTGAGAGTGTGATACCTCCTACTTTATTATTATTATTATTTTTTGTTGTTGTTGTTGTTGAGGATTGTTTTGGCTATTCTTGGTCATTTATGCTTCCATATGAATTCCTATATTGTTGTTTCTAGGTCTGAGAAGAATGTTGCTGGTAATTTAATGGGTATTGCATTAAATCTGTAGATTGCCTTAGGTAGAATTGACATCTTAACAATGTTGATTCTTCCAATCCATGAGCATGGAATATTTTTCCACTTGTTTGTGTCATCTTTGATTTCTTTGAGCAGTGTTTTGTAGTTTTCACCGTAAAGGTCTTTCTTACCTCTGGTTAGGAAGATGCAAAGGTATTTCATTTTTTTGTGGCTATTGTAACCTCCCTAGGTTGAAACAAGAAGAAATTGAGACCCTAAATAGACCAATAACAATCCAGGAAATTGACTGTTTCATAAGAAAACTACCTACAATAAAAAGTCCTGGACCAGAGACTTTCCAGCAGAATTCTACAAACATACAAAGAGGAACTGATACCAATCCTATTGAAAGCATTCTAGGTGATTGAGAAAGATGGAACTCTCCCCAAATCATTTTATGAAGCTAACATCACATTGACACTCAAGCCAGGTAAAGACCTAACAAAGAAAGATAACTACAGACCAATATCCTTGATGAACATAGATGCTAAAATTCTCAGCAAGATCCTAACAAACTGGATCCAACAACACATCTCAAAAGTCATCCACCATGACCAAGTAGGCTTCATCCCTGGGATGCAAGGCTGGTTCAACATCTGTAAGACCATAAACATAATTAAATACATCAACAGATGTAAAAACAAGAACCACATGATTATATCATTAGATGCAGAAAAGGGTTTTGATAAAATTCAGCACCGCTTTTTGATAAAAATCCTCAAACATCTAGGCATAGATGAAACATACCTTAAAATAGTAAGAGCCATCTATGAGAAACCCACAGTTAGCATAATGCTAAACAGACAGAAATTGGAACCATTTCCCCTGAAAACTGGAACAAGACAAGGATGCCCACTCTTACCCCTCCTGTTCAACATAGTTTTGGAAGTCCTAGCTAGAGCAATCAGAGAAGAGAAGGTGATCAGAAGTATCCAAATAGGAAAAAAGGAAGTCAAGTTATCTCTCTTTGCAGTCGACATGATTCTATACCTTGAGAACCCAAGAGAATCTGTCAAAAACCTCCTTGCACTGATAAAGGACTTTGGCAAAGTCTTAGGGTATAAAATAAATGTGCAAAAGACAATCGCATTTCTATACACCAATAATAAACAAACAGAAACTCAAATTAAAAGCACAATACCACCTTTATTTTCATTTGTGTTTGTATCATGTATCCATCCTTTTAACTGTAACTTTTATCTATACTTAAGATGTGTCTCATGTAAGCAACATGTATAATTTTTTAATCAAGACTCAAAATCTTTGTGTTTTAATTTAATATTTATTCCATCTACATTTAATATAATTATAATTACATTTTAGTTAAATCAACACATTTACCATTTTTTAATTTGTTAACTTGTTATGCTCTTATTTGCTCCTTTTTTGTTTACTTCTTCATCTTATTTTGCATTTTTAAACTATTCCATTATTTCTTCTATTAGCTTATTAGTTATACAATTGGCCATCCACATATATGGGTTCCACATTCAGAGATTCAACCAACCACAGGTCAAAATTTTTTTATTTTATTTTTTGAATCAAGGTCTCACTTTGTTGCCCAGGCTGGGGTGCAGTGGAAAGACCATGGCTCACCACAGCTTCAAATTCCTGAGTACAAGTGATCCTCTAGCCTCAGCCTCTTGACTAGCTGGGACTAGAGGCATGTGCTACCATGCCTGGCTAATTTTTTTATGTTTTGTAGAGACAAAGTCTCGCTATATTGCTCAAGCTGAACTTCTGCCTTGGCCTCGCTGGAATTATTTGTCATTAGTCCCAAAAACATACAGTTATTTTGTTGCTTTATTTTAATTTTTCCAAATATCAGTTTTATTAAGGAAACATTCTGAAGAAAAGATAGCAACTTTTCACTGTATTGAGGGCCCAATACTCTAATTTCTTTTCTTTTTTCTAACCATTGGGCATCAAGTAAGTGAATGAAAAAGATACCTTATACTGTAGTTAAAACAAAAAAAATCTAAAATTACTTATTTATTAAATAACTTACTACTAAAATTATTTAGATGAAATGATTAAAACACAAGATAAAATATATCTCTAAATATTAAAAATCATAATTATTATTGCTAACACTGAGTATTTACAAAATTTAAAGACTATATATCTAATTCAATGATCATTACAATTCTATAAAGTTACAATTATTATTTTTCCTATTTTATATGTATATAAAACATATAGTTATAACAATTTACATAGCATTTACATTGCATTAGATATTATAAGTAATCTAGAGACGATTTACAGCATATGGGAGGATGTGTGTTGGTTCTATGCAAATGCCGCAACATTTTACATCAGAGACTTGAGCATCCATGGATTTTTGTATGAGGAGAGTCCTGAAACCAATCCCCCACAAATATCAAGAGATGACTGTATTTTTTGTACTATTTTTGAGTAGTGTAACTGAGCTATGAGACGTATCCTTGATTTATTTAAACGTAGTATAAATTAATGCTTTTACCACATTCAAAGTTAACCTATTTAACTTCCTCCCACGTTTTATATATCTTTTTGTGATTTGATAACTTTTTGTGCTGGCATGCTTTGATTCCTTTCTCTCAAACTTCTGCATATCTATTACAGGTTTTTTCCTTTGTGACTACCATGAGGTTTAAATAAAACATCTTGCAGCATCCAATCTTAAGCTGATAACAACTTGACTTCAATCACATGCAAAGACTCTATACATTTACTTCTCCCCAGCTCCCCTCACATTTTAGGTTATGGATGTTATAGTTGATATGTTTTTTATATTGTATATCCATTAACAAATTATTATAGTTAGAGTTATTTTTTATTTATTTATTTTAAAGATGTGGGGTACAATTCAGGATCAGGTATACAAGTGGTCACTGTACAGGTAAAGTATGGGCTTCCCTTTGGGTCTCACTTTACCTGGTTTGAGATCAAGTAACCTTAATAGCGTTATGTGCCCTCCCCCTCCTCTGTTTTGACTGAGGCCCTAGCAACTTTCTCTGCTACTACTAGTGCACTAAGAATTGTTTACATTAAGCTCCACAAGGCCAATAACTATGTGTGTTTCTGCTCTTCACTATATCTCTAACACTTAGCATAGCACCTGATATAGAAAGCTGTGTTAAACAAGTGAATGAATAAATGAAAGGTGAAAAAGCACCAACTTTAGATTAATTTATTAATAAAAAAATTATTCTCATCTAAGCCAAAAACATCAGTCTCAAATTCAAAATTCCCCTAAGGGCACAATGCTATTAAGTCACTTACCATCAACTGGTGGATGTGATGTTAGATCATTAAGTTCCCCAGATTTGAGTTTGAGTGCCGTGTTTTCAAGTATACTATCAAGGTCATGGACATCAACTTGCAATTCTATAAAAAGGAAAGACATGAGGAAATTGAAACAAAAAGCCAAGATTTAATAAATATTAATTTATATGCATCATGTCTATCAGTTTCATCATAAAAAAGAACCAAAGACATTTAAATGTTTAAAGAGGACCACTAATGCACTAAAATTAATCTATTCGTTTAAATCCAATATAAAAAAATAAGCCACGTAAACAGCATGTGGAAACAAAGGTGAGAAACCACTCAGGTTATTTATTGCAGCAAAATAGCAAATTTAATAGCTTTTAACATTTATGTTATATTTACATTAAAATATGTTCAGTTTTTATGTTCAGTGTTCAGTTTTGTTACTGTAGTTCAAGACACATAAAATAGCTCTCTAAAATTTTGCTACCTAGGCCTAAATATTATTTCCATGCCCAAAATTGAGAAAAACCTAAGATCACTAGAATACCTTTTAAAAATAAACACAGGAGATTATTCTATCAATATAAACATGTATATGTATTAAAATTAATTATGAAAAAATATATGAGATTGATAGGAAACAAAATTTAGTGGCAAAGAAAAAAATAAAAGTGAAACAAAGCACTTCAATAAATCTGCTTCTCAATTTGCATCTCACTCACCTTTTATAGCTTTCACATAATTCAGCAACCTATTCTCATATATTTTTCCATCAGCTATAATAAAATGCATAATTTAAGTCAGGAAGATATCTATGTATGCAAAAGCAAAACAAAAACCTCTAAGTTACTTGCTCTTAAATGTTACCTAATATCTCCTGAAACAATGAAATAAAAATGTAGACAAAATTCTTAATAGGTATACCTGTCAATTCTTTAGCATCTGATGTCATAACTAATACCAACTAGGATAAAGCAAAAGTACTTCCTTATCTTGTTTTTTTAAGATTTTACTCTTTTTTTCCTCTTCATCTCCTATGCATCTCTCCTCTTTCTTATACTCTTATTTTCAACAGATATTAACTCAACACATCTCAGTAAAGTAGACTAAATGACACCATCAACATTCATTCCTTAACTCTGATGGCAAGATTTTTGCTTATGTATATTTTATTAAATGATACTTTATGTATTCCAAAATATTAAAAAGTGTTATTCATAAGATTGTGGGTTTTTTAAATAATCTCTAATTTATAAATAATCTACAATTAACATATGTTATTGGACAATACAAATTTTTAAGGATCTATTCCTAACTACTTCAAAACTCTACTGATATTTATAATGTGGGATAACTCTGTTGAGAACTATACTAACTCTCTTGAAGGTAATATTAACTCTCCTGAAGACTATACTAATACTTGAAATGCCCACCATCAACTGGAAGTGATTTCTTCTAGTGCCAAGTGTTCTCTAGATGTGAGCTCTAGCTCCATATCTTGCATATTTTCCATGTCACTGAAGTCAATTTCTCTTCCTTCAAATAAAAAAGAGAGAAAAATGAAATGTTTTAAAATATAATTCCAAATTATGACAGCAGAATTAAGGCATAATGACACTTGCTAAACAATAAGTAGTCAATTGCAAACACAGAGAATGAATAGCACTCCTTTAACTCAAGTAAAAGAAGTGTTCCCATAATAATTTTTATGAAATATTGTACACAGTTAGCTTTATTTAGCAAGTTTATGCTATTTTAAATAATCATAATGACAAAGACAATTGGTACAAAAAAATGTATAACATAGAGTATGAAATTAAGTTAGAGATTAATAGGAAAGGAGTACTAAAAAATTTCCCATATATCTGGAAATTTTAAAAATCAATTTCTAAATAAATTATCTGCCAAAACCAAATCACATCAGAAGTTAGAATATATTTTGATTAATGACAATGATCATATTACATATTAAAATTTGTGGGAAGATGTAAAGGTGTATTGAGAGGGAAATTCAGTATTAAATGCATATACTAGAAAAGATAAAATGACCAACAGCCTAGATTTTATCTCAAAAAGTTAGGAAAAAAGACCCCAGCAAATTAAACCTCCCAAAATAAGAAGAAAATAGCAAAGACAAAAAAAAGGAATTACTGGAACAAAAAAGCAAACTTTAAATAGAGCGAATCAACACTGCCAAACGTTGGCTTTTGGAAAGTCTAATAAAATTGATAAATATCTGTACTAAGATAAAGGAAAAACGGGAGAAAACACAAGTAACCAATATCTCTCATAACAAAGGAGACATCACTACAGATAAGAGGATATTATGAACATTATATAATTAACTTGAATATTTATTATTTATTTATTTTAAAAATGTGGGGTACAATCCAGGGTTAGGTATACAAATATTCATTATGCAGGTATCCTTGTTGATGAGGTGTGCCCCTCCCTCCTCCATCAGTTTCCCTCATCTGCCAATCCCACCACCCCCTCACCTGGCAGTTTCCCACTACTGCCAATCCCTTTTAACTTGAATATTTAAAAGAAAGTTATGAAGTCTTAGGAAAGCATAACTTAGCAATAATACAAGAGGATATATGAAATATTGATAGCCCTATAACTGTTATGCAATCTAAAAAGGTAATCTAAAATTTTCCCACATAGAAAAGTCCAGTATCAGAATGCTTCGACTCTCAGTGACACAACTGAATACAAACTCTTCCAAAGAATAGAAAATAAGAAAACTTTTTCTATTAATTTTATAAGGCCAGAATATCTTGAAGTCAAAACCTGAGAACATTAACATTACAAGAAAAGTATATAACAAACAATCTGCAAAAATCCTAAACAAAAATAATAGCAAACCTCATCCAGGTATATACATATTCACACACACACACACACACACACACACACACACACACACACACACACACACACACAAATCCACTGCATTTCTATATCCCAGTAACCAGCAACAATCAAGATATTACATGAGGATATATATGTCATTTGCAATTGCATACAAAGTATAAAAAAGACTTAGAAGTAACTCTAACAAAAAAAAGAAATTAAGTTGACCCAAATAAATGTAGCAATGAACCATTTTCAGTGGTGTGCCAACAGCTTTAATTGGCTCATGACAATTGATTGTTAAATATTCAGGAATTTGTGAGCTTGATTTTAAATGGCTTATGGCTTGAAATCAGACATGGTGTGAGAATTTACTTCATGAAAAATGAAAAATACTACAAATCATGTGGTGGTGTTTTTTAGAGAGCCATTTTATTAGCACACCACTAATTGCCATAAATTGAAAAACTTAACATTGTAAAGATGTCAGTTCTCTATCAATTGATCTAGATTAAATAAAATTCCCAGCAAGACTGGGGGGCTTAAAATCTGATCTAAAATGTATATAGAACTACAAAAGGCTAAGAACAGCTAAGACAATCTTTACAAAAAGTAAAACAAAATTGAAGGATTTACACCTCAAATATATTAAAAACATTAAGACAACAATATATTGGTACAAAGACAGACAAAAAGATCAAAGAAACACTAAACAGACCATAAACACAAACACATTTATGGTCTTTGGTTGTCTTTACACTGCAATGAGAACAAGATTGTCTTGTCAATAAGTGGTGCTGAATATGCACTCAGGAAAAAAACTGAATTGTGACCTTTACCCCACATCACATAGGAAATTAAATTATAAGAGGATTGTAGATCTAAATATGAAAGTAAAATAATAAAATTCCTAAAAATAAAATAGAAAAATATTTTCATGTCCTTAGTGTATGCAAAACTTTCTTGATCATGAACACTCTAACCATAAAAGAAAAGATTGATTAGACTACATGTAAAGTAGAAACTTTTCACTAAAAGGTAGAATTCAAGTGAAAATCTAATACATACAGTGAGATATTTACAACTTATAACCACAATGGACTGTATCCAGAACATTTTTCTTAAAACTATAAATAAGACAGTAAGTAAAATAATAATAAAGTAAAAGACAGACATCCAAACAGCCAAATAGGTAACAGACACAAACAGAAACTTTACAAAAAAGATTATCTAATAACCAATAAATATGAAGAACAGTGCTGAATATCATTAACCATTAAGGAAGTGCAAATTATAAACAGAGTGAGATACTACTACTTGCCTACCAGAATCGCTAAAATGGAAAAGGCAGATCGTGTCACGTATTAGCAGGGATATAAAGCAATCACAACTCTCACACACTGTTGGTTGAAATGTAAAATGTACAAACTACATTGAAAAATTGAATGATAATATCTGATAAAGTATTCAAAATTCTGTAACAAATCACTTCCATTTCCAAGTGTATGACTACAGATACATACACACATATTTATTAAAAGGCATTTACAAGATTATCTATACCAATACATGATTTATAACTGCCCCACACTGGAAGTGTCCTTCAAGAGTAGAATAAACAAATATATTGAGGTAAGCTTATCGAATAGAATATTGCACTGCAATGCACTCAGGTGCAATACTTTAATTAGAAATCATTCCCCATACCAAAGTAAGTTCCCTGAAGATCTCTACTTGATTATGGTGTATTAATCTTTTTACTACACAGCAATAAAAATGGACAAACTACTACTACATGTAACAATATGAATGACATAGCAGAACTTGGATTGCATAGTTTCATTTATACAAAATTCAAAAGTAGACAGAAGTGTAATTCTGTGGCCCTAGAGTTAGGGATAATAATTACCTCCAAAGAGTAAGGGGCAAGTATCTATGGCATGGTACCAGGGGTCTTCTGGATTACTGGTAACCTATTTCATGATTCAGGTTGTCGTTAAATGGATATGTGGATATGTTCACTTTGTGATCATTCTTAAGCTGAAAACATATTATTACATAATATGATAATTGCATATGACATACTTTAACAAAATAGTTATCATAGAAAAATATCGTTTAGTGTAAAGAATTAGGATCTTAAATTCATAGTAGCTTCCCACTAACCTACAATAACTTGTACTGTATCCCTCAACGATTTTGCATCAGTCTTCCCTGTAGCTATAAGAAAAAGCAAATTCAGGGAAAAAAGATTTTTAAATAATGATCCACAAACTAGCTAAAGTTTGTTATTACACATCACTATTTGGGTTCACTTTAATTGCATCATTCTTTTTTGTTATCTTTAACTTTTTAATTTTTGGAAAGAAAATGTCATGATGTAGCACAATAGACAACCCCCATACTCCCAAAGAAAAAATTGAACAATATATGTACATGTAGCAAGACAAGAACTTCCATTCCAAAAAGGCTAAAATACATAATTTCTAATTATATTCTACTGCTTAAACACAACATTTGGCAATAATTCCCCACAATTTCATTTATTTTATTTTATTCTTTTCCAATCCAACTGAAACATTCATTGAAGTATTCAGTTGAAATTAAAATGAACTCCTTCTACATGCCTACTTTAGATTTATAATTATATCTGAGAACTATGCTTATCATTTGTATCAGCATTTAATTTTCCTTTTCCTCTTCATTTTTATACAATAAGAGTAAAATTTAAATATGTATCTGTTCATATAAATATATACAATCACATATTAAAATAACGAGAGAAGTGCTGCCATCCAGGAAAAGATGGCAACTACTAAATTTGAAATGTCAGTTACTTCCACTAAGGTCCCGAAGTTTGAATTCATGATACAGAGAACAATTTGAGAGTGTTAACGTATGAATAATGTGTGAATGTGTAAGTTAGATGAGAGATAGATATATCAAAACTGGCTATAGTAAATTGGCATTGTTGAAGCCATCCTATGTATTTCCGTCCCTTTACCTTCTTCCTTCATAGCAACACTTGAAGTAGTTCAATGAATCTTAGTTTTTAGGAATTGATTCCATATTAGTAAGCTGGCCTTTGACCGTTGGACCATAAAGTCTGGAGCAGGGAAAAATATGTTCTTACTGTCTATTATAGTTCCTTACAAACATGATAAAAATACCATGCATGCAGGTTAATTCTCTGAAGATCCTCAATTCTGGTAATGGCATGGATCTCTGGTGGAAAATAAACACCATATTTTCATCTCTTGTCTCTTCCTAACAGACTTTGCTACTCCATGTCAGTCAGAATTGCTGCAGATAAATGGTTCCAATACATCACAAGTATTACTGCCTTGACCAAAAAGAGTTCTTCATTTTCTGAAGGAATCATTCTGTCTGTATCTATTCATTCAATAATCATTCTGTTATTCTCTCACTTGCTCAGTCCTTGTTCATTTTTCATTTGACGTTTATGGAGTGTCTACTTTTTATACCATGCACTTTTCTAGGTATTGGCTATAGAAAGATAAATAATATATCCTTCCCTATTCTAAAGATCACATTAAAGTGATTAATAGGCAAATAAACATAGGCACATAATTACAATGTGGAAAACATAATGAAAAACCTCATGTACAGTTACATGGAAACACAGAGAAGAGAAGTCTACTGCAACCTGGGTAATTTAGGAAAAACTTTCTGAAAAATGCTCTCAACTCTGGTAAGCAGGAAGAAGGAGTTAGTCAGATGAAGAAGAAGGAGAGGCCCTCTAAGTAGTGAGGATACCATAAATAAAGCAAGGACATGATAAAAAGCATAATATAAAATAAAAGTGTATGGGGTCTGGCAATTAAGTCTGAGAACTCATCCTAGAAACAGTGCTTCATCCCTTATTGCTGAGTATCACTATGGTCACCGTTGAAGCACTCCCCTTGGAAAGCTAGGCTCCAACTCCAATACCTAGCCCCCCTGCCAAAGCAATTTTGGAACTCTTTTTCTGGAATGGCTATCCGAGCTATCGTTATATTACCCTTGATTTCCTGAATGTTATCAAAGTGTCTTCTCTGCAATATTTCCTTTATCTTCAGGTAAACACAAAAATCACTGGAGGCCAGATCAGGGGATTAGAGATTGTCTTCCAATTTGTACAGCTCTGCCAACATAAGCGCACTGTGGCAAGTTCATGAACTTAATTGTCGGGACTCAACAAGTAATAACCACAGCTCTGATGGCCATTCCAGGAAATGAGTCCCAAAATTGCTTTCATGGGTGGACTAGACACTGGTGTCAGTGCATAACTTCCCAAGGGGAGTACTTCAAAGGTGACTGTGGTGATATTCAGCAATGAGGTATGTAGCACTTTTTCTAGGATGGCTGGTGAACCTAACTGTCAAATCTCGTAAAGTGATTTTATTCCAGGATATAAAATGAAATAAAAGCCAATATTATTGGAGGGTAAAACACTAGATTGGATAACCAAGATACAGATCATCAGGGAACTTGTTTTCCATACCAAGGGAACTTAAGACATTTTTTAGCACATGACCCAAAGCCACTAAATGCTTTTAAATTGAGGTATGATATGGTCAGATTTGCATTTCATGTAGATCATTCTGATGACTGTTTTGTAGAAACCATTATAGTATCTGAAGCCTGGAATGAAAGGACCTGATATATGACAGTGATATTAGGTACAGAGAGACATTGATGGATCATTTATGGGATTTTTTTCAATTTTTTTATTGTGAAAATTTGCAAACATAGAGCAAAGTTGGAGAAACTGTAAAAGGAACACTGATAGGTCACCATCTAGAGTCTATCATTAGCATTTTACTGTGCTTGCTTTGTCATATGTCCACCCATCCATCTATCCATCCATGTGATCACTTAAGGTAAAACCAGCATGAAAAATTATGGGAAGTGATAGAAAATAGGAGGGAATAAAAAATGAATCCCATACAACTGGCTGAGGCAACTAAGTAGATAATGACAGCACAAGTGATTCAGAGAACATGGAACTTGAAGACAGCTTGGGCAGGGAGAGAATGAATTCCATTTTAAATGTGTCAAGATGTCTCCTATGGAAAATCTAAGTGAAAATGCCTAACAGACATTTAGATAGGCCAGCCTGCTGCCCAGAAGCAAGGTCCCTGTGAAGGTAGACTTGGAAGTCATCAGCATATAGCTGATATCAGTGAGATATCATAGGTCTCAGTGAACTTTCCCAGTGAGAGTATATAAGCTGAAAATAAGAAAGGAATGAGAAAATCCAGAAAATTTCAAGGTCATTATTTTCACCAATATCAATGACAGCAGAAAGCTCCTATAAGAAGCAGAATAACGTGCAATGCAATTGGCAAATAGCAAGTTATGGTATCCTCAGAGAAGTTTCAGTACTGTTAGGGGACAAAGTCAGAATACAAAAATAAACAGGAAATATGGAAAGAATATATGAGGGGGAACCCCCCCAAATGGATTTATCTTTTGGAGAGTGGCCCTTTGTAATACAGGCTTCCCCCACTAGATGAGTGTTCTAGGAACCCATCAGCATCAGTGTACCGGCTAGCATTATTAGGAGAGGCTGCATTTGGCTTCAGGGAATTTTTTTGGAGATCCTTTCAACACATTTGCACATTTCACAATGGGTGATTTATGAATGTACCTGCTCACACTGCGCTGAGTGTTCAGTTTTTAACCAAAAAAACAGCATGATCCCCATACCCCACCCACCCTATTTACTCAATCTTGCCCTGAGCAACTTTTTTTTTGTTTCCCTGCATGAAAGAAGACCTCCAAGGGAATCATTTTCCCCATGTGGAAGAGGTGAAACCAAAAATGACAGAAGCACTAAAAGGCATCCAGATGGATGAGTTCAAAAACTGTTTTGAGCAGTGGAAAAAGCATCTCAATGGGCATATTGCATCCAACGGAGAGTACTTTGAAGGTGACTAAAGTTTAAATATGTAAGAATGAAAACACAATTTTTAATTAAAAATTCCAGGGTTTTTTTGCCCCCCTCCCCACCATACTTTAACTTTTTTCCATTAATTTCCTTCTCCAGTCTTGTGTTCTGTTTCCTGAACATTCACAAATATGAAAGATAGTCTTGGAATTAATCTAGTCAAATGCATTGTATTCTATGTAGATTTAGAAAATGAAGACAGATTTTATTCTCACCATAGAACCGGATTTTTTCTGAGATTTTGTAAGGGTTTTATTATCACAATATTAATCTGGTTTCAGAAATATTCATATATAAACCCTCAAAGACCAAGCTCTCCAGAAGGATTTCTTACATCTAAAATGAGGTACCATCAACTGGAAAGTTTCTTGTCAGCTCTCCAAGTTCCTCTTTGGTGAGTTCAATGCCCACGTTTCCTAGCACGTTGTTCAAGTCTCCGATATCCACCATCTCTTAGTAAAGAAAAAGAAACGTGAAAATTCCTACTTATGCTAAAATATTCAGTTTATTTTTGCCTATGCATTATATATCTATATAATATATATAATATAATATAACAATATTTTTTTGCAAGAAAACTTAAGACCACTGAACTGAAGCCTGTTTAAGTTTACACAGAGATTAAATATGGTTAAAATTAAGCTCATTTCCCTTAAATCTTTTTGGGAGCATAAACAGACCCACCATAAATTGCCAAAGGGAACAAAATTACTTTCCAGTACATTATTCTTATAATAAAAATAGGAATTTCTAGTGAAATGAGACCATTGCTATTGCTGAAGTAAGAACACATAGATTTGAATATTGTTCCCTGCTATTTATTACCTATTGGAACTTACACAAATAGCCGAACTTCCTTGGTTTTCAGTTTTCTGTTGTATGAAATGAAGATAATTCTATCTGTCTCACAGAGTCTCTGCGGATAAAGAAAAGATTCAGAACTCTGTGGGCACACAGCAGGTGCTTGATACATGTTAATAACTACTTTTGTGCCAAAGTAGGATTGATTTTCTTTTTAACCCTAAGTTAACAGGTTCACTGCCTATTTATCCACAACCACTGAAAGGTAATTATCTTGTTATGCATTTCACAATTAACCTATAATAATAAACTCAACCTCTTCTCTAGGAAAGCTTATCAGAATGCATGTAAATATGCCCAGTATAAATAAAGCAAAAATATGAGACATTGTGTTAAGATAAAATAGTTGAAATAATATTGGATCCACATGTTGGAGAGCAGCAGGGTTCTGTATCAAGTGATTAAGAGCCAAGATAACAAGAGGTAAACTCAGAGCAAATTCATCATCCATCTTACCTTTGAAAGGTTTCAAACCAGGTAAGATTAAGTTAGGGACAAAAGGGACGCCCAACTTTGCCTGTGCAACGACCACTTGTATCACCTAGTCTGAATTGTGCCCCACATCTTTAAAAAAAATAAAGAAGCATATTTAAAATATCAAAAAAAGAGATTTCATTCTGATATGCCTTCTCAGACTTCGTGAACATCTCTCCTGTGAAGTATACCTGATCAGCTATTTATGATCATTAATTCACTAATGAAGAAAAACTTATTTTAAGGACTAATATTTAGCTCAGAAGACAGACAATTAGCAAACATTGTACAACTGATGGTTCTTGCCTTTCTTTGGGATGAAGGGAAATGTTCATATTGTGTGTGCATCAGCAAAGATATTCTTAGGTTTCCCACCACATCGGTACCAGTTCCTCACTAAGAGTAAGTAATATCCTTCATAGTAATAAATTTCAGACCATGGTCTCTTGTGCTACAGCTCAGTCAATACAAGTCCTTCATAGCCTTTCCCCCAAGATTGAAATTGGGAAATAATTTGTACCTCTTGACACTGAACTTGTTTCCATAGAGTCTTGCCTCTTTGGCATTTTTGCTTGACCTCACATGCACCTGTTCCAGGAATTCTATGAAACGGGTGTGGGTTGGGAGCAGGAGGACACATAGACACTCTTCAGTGGATAACCCCCAGACCCCATGAGTGTAGAATAATGACACACCCACAATACTAGACACTGAAGCTTTGGGAAGGTGGGAGAGCAATGGAGGGATTGCCTTTCCCTCTTCCCATCCTTCTCAATTCTAGGCTGCTTGATTTACTTTCACACACTGTAATTACTTTATAGCTTTGCTACCTAGTTTCTCTTGAACCAGAAAAAAGTTGAAAGGCTCCAGAAGTGGTTCAGAACTTCTGAGTAAAAGTTGCAACTCCCTCTTATTTCCCAAAGGTCCACACGTGGGGAAATAGGAGTCAAGTGCAGAGGTAGAGAGGAACAGCCCACCACGTGCCTGCAAGGAGACTTGATGGAAAGATTTCCCACCACGACAGGTGTTTCTTCTGGAGTCAGCCACCAGCACAAGCAGCAGCAGCCAAGAGACTATATGACACATGATCATTCTAAGCTGTCCATAATAGTGGCACACATTTTGGGAGTATATGACTACAGACACCAGGCAGGCACCTAAAGACAGATACCTCTCGGGATAAATAATATTTGCAAAGAGGAAGACCCAGATGGCACATGGAGGAGTTGAATTCTACCCTTGATGTAGAAATGACACTGTCTGGTGACAGCAGTGGTGGGGGTGAAAATCAGTCCACTGTGCTGCACAGCGTCAGCCTAGCAAGCCCTGTAGGCTTTCCAGAGAGTGCATAGATGTAGACCCCACAAGTAGCATATCCCCTTCTTAACCTTCACACTGAAGCAGATGAGTAAGTGCCTTCCTAACCCTGCTGGGACCCACAGGGAATGCAGGCAGTCATAGAACCACAAAGGCCAGAGCAGCACCTGTGGGCCAGCAGGGCTCAGCTGGAAGGGATGGAAAGGTCTCTGGACTCACACACCAGGAGGACCAGAGAAGAGGGGGAGCACGGGGACATCCAGAAGCAGAAAGCAAAGACTTGGCATCTGGGATTAGGGGAAATATTTCCCTATAGGTTAGTTAGATACTTCCAGGGGAGATGACGGGGCGGGGGCAGGGAGGGGGCATGTAACAACACAAAAGGTATCTGGTCCTAAACCAGGGGAAGTGAGGACCAGCTGGAGGCCTAAACTTCACCTGCACATAGATGACTTATGGACCTAATCCTGACTTTTGCCCACATCTCTATAATAAAGCAAAGTTACAAAAAAAAAAATATCTAAGAAGAAAAAGAAACCAACACACCACTCTTAGTATGCATCTAGTCTGCAGTGTGCTAACATGAACCCGCTATGTACACACATCTATTTTACTGTATTCCTTATGCCTACTCCCATGCCTCTGCTTCTGTACCCCTCAGACTCATTGCCCTTTGTATATTTGGACTTTAGCCCAGTGGGTCATTCCAGTACACCATCTGACATTGTTTAATCCTGATGGTCGCACCTGTGAGTGAACGGCTTGCTAGTATAAGCACACTAAAATTTCAACCACAAAACAATTTTATCTTTCATGATAGTTATATTGAGCTAATATTTTTCTCAACATGTTTTATGAAACTAGTATAGACCTGGGAATTATCATACACAAGCCTCAAAAGAAGGCTCCTTGCAGGGAAACTCAACAGTTGGGCATCTCCTTACTGTGAGTTTAACTGATATGCTCCCTGGAATATTCCAAAAGTCATGGGAATCAATTTTCTTTCTTTTGAAAGATTAGAAAAAAGTCTTTAAGAATTATTTAATAATTTCAATATAAGCAAAATACCTCACATGTTCTATCACTCTGATTCAACTATAAAAGAGACTAAAAATATGAGGTATCGCACACACATTTATTGCAGCATCATTCACAATAGCAAAAACATGGAACCAAGCATGCTGCCCATCAAAAGTGAACTTGATGAAAAAAGTGGTACGTATACACAATGGAATGTTACAGAGCCAAAAAGAAGGACAGAATTATAGATTTCACAGCAACTTGGATGGATTTAGAGTCCAGCATACTCAGTGATCTATCACAGAAACCAAGAACTGAGTATCACATGTTCTCATAAGTGGACCCTGAACATTTATCATAATACTACAAGAAAGCAATTGGCAGTAGCAGGACACTGCCAGGGGACGGGGGGGAGATATAACATCAATAAGGGTACCTGATCTCAAACCAGGCAAAATGGGGATCAAAGGGAGAGAGTCCCAAACTTTTCCTGCACAATGATCACTTATCTACCTAATCCTGAATTGTACCCCGCATCTTTTAAATAAAAATTTAAATTAAATTTTAAAAAGAAGAACTAGAAAAAACAATAATAAAAATATGAGGTATCTCTAATTAATTACATAGTCAAATATAGTCACATTCTGGTGATCCTCTTACAATTATGTCATATTTCAGTAACCTAAATAATTCCACTAACAAGGAGTATTGTTATTTTCCTTTGAACTCTGAGGCTGATCATCCATAAATACATAAATACAATCTGAAGAAAAAAATACATACATTTTATCCTAAATTTACCCTTGAAGCCTCTAGTCCCTCATCTATAAAATGAAGATTGTATTAGTACTTGCATCACAGATGTAACAGTAATAAAAGAATGAATGTAGGCAAAACACTTAACACAGTGCTTGGTACAATAAAGGTGCCTACTAAAGGATAGTCACTATTATTTTTATTCGGCTGACAGGTTTCATATTTCTTAAGTGGAGAAAGAGAAGTTTGTTGTTGGTAAAACCTCTAGAGAATGGAGAACTTCTGTCAAGAAACAGTAGTATAATTTTATTTTAAAACCACTGAAATTCAAAGTAGTTCATTAGAAAACATTTTTGTTACTTAGCAAAGTGGCAGAGGTGACAAGTCAGTGGTTACATATTCAAAATACTGTTGCAAATATTTATTTTTAAGAAGCATTAGTATCTCTGTTTGACATCAACGTCTTACATTGTAACGGGTACAACTTTATGCACTAGTTTAATATGTTTGACTTTCCCATCGACTGGAAGACAAAGGACAAGTCACAGAAACCACAATGTGACTAAAAAATACAATGTATCATTCCTAATCATGAGACAGAGCATTAAAAATAAAAAATTTCCAAGATTTTCACTATAATTCTATTTCTATCATCCCTTTTACCCCACTAGAACGTGAAAAAAATGAGCCCTCTTAAAAGAGAACACAAGATTTTTTGGGTTAAAGTACTATGATTTTGAATTCTGTTTATAACATTAGAGCAAAAATTTAAAGATTTTACAACCCATCATGTTGATTTCATCTCCTGATCTCTCTAATTTGCTCTCTCTCACTCTAAGATGGAAACAAAACTAAATCGAATGCATGTCTACCAAGCCATGTATTGTGGTGCATGTGTTCATACAATGCACCTCAAGCTTCTATGCTATAACCATCATTTTTGTTTTAACATATAAAGAAGACGAGCTTCAGAAAACTCAGGAACCTTGCCTACATCACAGAGTTCCTATGAGGCTGAAAATTTGGTCTGCCTGATTGCTAAATCAGCATGTATTCCATTCCACCAAGTCAACCAGTCTAAAAGCAGCACCACCAGTGGCAACAACATTCTTCCAGCTGACCATGACCACACTGAGTCCTCGGTGAGCACTTTTGCTGATCTAATATTCCTAACCCCTAAATGATTTTCACTTATATTTTTGGCCTCCGTATTTCCCTTTCCCCCTTAATCTGGTGCATCTTTAGAGCAAACACCAAGTTTTACACATTTCATAACCCTCTTCTCCAGAGCCTGGCGTGGAATTTTGCCCAGGTTCCCTTTCTTTGGATTTCACTCAACAAACTTGGAATATTCTAAAACACCATGAAGGCAATGCTCATTTCAGCGAAATGAAATGCTTCCTTTTGGACTGGGTTGTCTTAACATATGTGTCAGTGTTTGGGGGAGACTAAACAAATAGAATTTCAGGAATGAAATTCTAAGCCTACAACCCCAAATTCTCTTTGTGGGGAGAGGTGGGAAGGGAGGGGAGTGGTGTCTATAATGCTCATAAGTACCTGACCAATTGTGTGACAGTTCCTCAAGGTCCTCCTCAGAGAAACTCATCATTTTCTCCAGAATGGTGTCGAGTTTATTGACATCAACTTTCCCCTCTTAGAAAAGAGAAAGAACAATGAAAAGGGCATGACTCTATACACAAAAACATTGTGTATGTATTGTTAACGCTATGTCCAAAATCTATCCAAGTGGCAGTGAGGCTTAATATCAAAATTAGAAGCCAAATGTATTTCACTTTAAGACTTACATTAAAGAAAAAGCTACTCAGCAAAGTCCCAGGAAGGGGCTGACACCGAGTCTCAGCTCAAGAGCCTCCCTCCTGGTCAGGATTCCCTGGCCATCGCAGCTAAAGTCACCCACCACTCTTCCCTCCCTCTTGGTCATAGTGCCTCCTGTTTCCTTCACGGTATTATTGCTTTCTAAAGTTACCTCATTTCAAAATTTATTAAGTTCTCCCTTGCCCACTAAGGAAACATGAGTCCCATGAAGGTAGGAACATTGTCCAATTCACTACTGCATCTCCCACACCTAGAGAAACACCTGGTACTATAAAAACTCAGTCAACGTTAATTAACTGAGTTATAGCACTGATGGCAAGAAGTCTCATACTAAAGCTGAGACTATAAATGAGGTTTATTTTTGTTGTCCAGACTATCTAGAAAGGTAGTCTCCACTGCTGATAAAATCCTGACATCTCTATCTCACTTTTTACTGCACAGACATGGAGATTGATTTTGTCCTCATGTGTCAAGATTAGAACTTCTTTCCAGATACAAAACAGTTGATCATGAAATATTAACTGATATAGATCTGAAAACAATTAATATGTGGTGTAAAGACTGATAATCTAATGACTAGGACAAAGCAAAGGGACCACAGTTCTTGCCTTTTCATCTTACTTTCAAGAGCCACCATTACACTTATCAACTTTATCTTACTTATTTTTTCTCAGATATAATAAAGGCAAATGTACAACAATGTATAAATACTGCAAAAGATTCCAATGTTCTATAAATAGAGTTTAAAATTTTTGTAGAATTCTGCACGATAGCCTTTCCAAATGGAATGAAAATAGGGCACTTAGAATACTTTTCATTTACATTAGTCACAGGATGATTAGCAACTCATGTCATTTTTCATCTATCTATCCTCCTAGCTACTCCTGCCATCCTATCCTGAGTATTTAGAAGCACATTTCAGATATCATATCACATTATCTGTAAATATCTCAATATGTGTTACTAAAATATAAGAACACTTTAAATAATATGACAAGTGAATTTTATGGTGCTACATTTTTAAACATTTATTCCTTATATTATCAAATATCCAGTTTGTGTCCATATTTTCCTGATTGTACCAATGTTTTATGCCATTTTGTTCAAATAATGACCCTAACAAGGTCTATGCTCTGCAATTGCAAGTGCTACCACAGCTCCTAGGTCCATTTTTAAAATTATTTTTCATTTATTTACAATGATATAGAGAAGTTTGTTCAATCCCTACAAGTAATTTTTCGATCTATATGGTGAAAAGCTAGACTGACCTAAGGGGAAAAAAAATCTTTGCATTGATATCAAAGTTCCGCAAGATGGCGAGGGGACAGGTGGGACTGTGAGAATCTCCACGACAGTGAGTGTCCATAAAAACTCTTGCGCCCCATCCTTCCTCACCAGCCACACTGGTCTGAGGGCGGGAGGCCCTCTGTCCCACGCACCACTCGGCTACCATGGCCACTGCCCCACCCCAGGCGGCCTTCAGCTCCCTGCCAGTGGAGCTCTGGGCTCCCTCACCGGCTGCATTGCCCCGCCCCCAGGCGTCCTGTACTACTGCTGACCTGCAATGCCTGGCCATCTTGCACTCCACCTCCCCAGGCTCTCCCTTGCCATGGTAGGATCAGAGATTAGCTGGAGCCCCAAGACCAGGCAGAGACCTGCATTGCCCGGCTCAGCTCCACCCAGCTCTGCCCAGCCTCCAGCTTGGGACCTAAGAACAAAGAAAGAAAAAGAGGCCCGAGCCACCTGGTGCCACGCTGATCTGCAGCACCCAGCTGCCTCACACTCCGCCTCCTCCACTAGGCTCCAGAGAAGCCCAAGCAGAGATCAGTTGGAGCCCTGAGACCAGGCAGAGACCTGCATTGCCCCACCCAGCTCTGCTCAGCCTCCAACTTGAGATCTAAGGTAATAGCATCAAAATGGGAGAGACAGAAGCCCCTCCCCCATGCTAGATCGTATACAGGTGAGATCTGAGTGGCAGACTTGACAGGCAGCAAGCCTACTGAACCCAGATCTGATACTCCCTGGGGCAACTGACCCTATCTGTGAGCAACCCTACCAGCCTGTGATGAGAGCTAGAGATCAGAGCTGAAAGGACATTGACCTTTGAGGAATAATCTCAGAGCCTGCTTTGTTCCCTTGTTTTAATTTTTTTTTTCTTTGCCTGTTTGTTTTACTCACCTTTTTTCTCTTTTCTCTTTCTTCTTACTGTTATTGATAATATTTTCATACTTGCTTTGTTTCTGTTAGCTTACTGATTTTTTTTCTTGAGACTTCATGTTTGTGTAGGGGAATAGCGCATCAATAAGGAGGTTGGTTAGCTTGTGTATATGATTGTATGTTTTAGTTTTTTTTTAACTCTTATCTGTCTTTGTGTCTCTTTTCATTTGTTAGTTGGTACGTTTGTCTGCTTTCCCTCTTACTCTTCTCTCTCTCCGCCTTCCTCTTCCCCCCCCCATTCTATTCTTTTCCTTTTTCTTACCACATTTTCCTTTCAGGGAGCAAACTTATACCCCCACTGCATGGACAAATTGCAAGGCAGTGGGAAGTGGGTTCCAGGATATCCATACACCTATCGGTGGATACTGGGATCTGCAGATAGACTTTGAATCACAGCTCCCCCCTCAATAAATCTCAAAAAGTAGAGCTCCCAACCTATATTGATAGCAAAATAACTTCTAGCTCCCATAAATCACCTGCAATCACTAACTAGGAAAACATTTCATGATCACATAGGTCATGCAGACATTTTTATACTATTGGTACTTAGTTTTTTAAAATGAGCAAAACAAAGCAACTTCTTGTCTTTTTATACATTTCAAATTTCATTTATATTAATGTTCCTTCCCACCTTAATCCAGGCCATTTCCCAACAGAAATGAGATAAGGGGTGAGGAAAAGAACCTTGATTTTTTTTCTCATTTTCCTCCTTTTCCCTTGTAATAAACCACAGATTCATTAAAAATTTTCATAAGTCTGAAGGATAGTAAAAGAGTCAATGGAGTAAATAAATAAGTAGGCATTCAAATGTCAGTAACCTAACAGGCCCTAATACAGATTTAAGATGGTTTCATTTCAATGGGGAAATATTAGAACAGAAAAGAAGTTCCCTGAAAGGCACTCATTTTAAAAATAAATTATAGCTTACATTACTACTGCAGAGGTTATACTGGACAAAGGCAGAAAGAATTCATTTTTACCTCCTTTTGTGGACCTTGTAATGCTGGTGTATGGTGGCTTACAAATGTCATATAATGGACTGTAAATCATCTATTGTATTGATCAATCATGTTTATTTAAAGTTTTACATTAGACATGGGTGTAAAAAATTAATAAACAGCAATTTCATTTTTTCTCTCCTTCTATTCTAGCCATGTAAGCCAGCAATAATGGATAATACAGATTTCAGCTGTAATTTTTTAAATTCTCCAAGAGCTTCCACTGTCCCAAAAACTAGAGAAAATAACCACCCAAAGATACACTAGCAAGGCAAATGTTCATATAAGCCCAGACAACCCCAAATAGCTTTATAAATACCTTATTTAAAAAGCAATTTTAAAACCTTCAAAATATTTAAATGCAGATCCCTTAAATTTCCTTCAATCAGATGGGAAACTATTACAAAAATTATGATCACAATTACAAACAATATGTGGAATGTTTAAGCTTAGAACAATCCAAACATTTCCTGTATAGTTTTTAAAAATGTAATTATTTACTCAAACATACTGTAAATAGGAATGGTGATAATACAGGAAGCAAAAAAAAAAGCTTGCAAGTGAAGTTTCTAGAAGCTCATGAAAACAATACCATCCCATGTGGTACATGCAAAAGGAAAAACAGTTCTAATGAGGTTAAGGGTACTCTGGTCATCTTGTTTGGTCATGCAAGATGTTAACAAGGTCACTTCTCAAATCAAAGTGAGTGATGGATCTTGTCCATTAGACAATGGGTTGGTTTTCCATGCTGGTTGGATCCTCTTAGATTAGGAAGTCTCGGTAAGAACAACTGTAGAGACAACAATCAGCCAGGAGGGGAGGGTGGCAGCTGGACCAGGAACACTGGCTGCTCAGACACTGCTCAGGCCCTTTTAATTCATAGGTCCCTTCTCTGTCTCATTTCTCCTCACGTTTTTTTTTTTTTTTTTTTGCTGTTGAAAACACTAACTTGTTAGTTCGGTAGAGTTTCCCATAAACTGGATTTTGATTCTTACACCCCCATGGTATAGTTTACATGTTCTTCTGTGCGCTCTATATACTTTTTTTTCCTATGAATTAACAGTAAGATATAGAGGCTTGACCAAATAGAGTATTGATTTTTTGGCAAAAAAATACCTCTAGCTGGTATTCTGTATTTTCATCAGAAAATACTGTCTAGTTTTCTCTCAGTTTTACGTGATAATAGTGATGACTGATATGGTCTACATCCATTAAATTTTTAAGGGCTGTAAAATTCTCATATTCAATTCACTCATTCCCTTTTTTTGCTTAGCTGCAATATATTCATAAACTTAAACTTCTGCAATTCAATTCAATAACTACACATTATACTTTGTATAAAACATGATTGAAAATTTCTCTTTATTTACCAAGTTTCAAAATAACTTGTTTCCTGGAATATTCCAGTGATGACCAGTAATGATTTTGTTTGTAGTTTGTTTTGTTATTTCAATTTTGAGTATAATTTCAAAAACTCATGGATTTAAAGATTTCTTTCAAATTATTCTTATTGTTGCTCAAATTGTCCTATCTTGGGCCAAAGAGAACCTAGTCAAGTCAGTTCCTGAGTTCTTTTGACGCATCTAGTAGTGTTTGATAGTTCATTACTTTCTGGCATTTAGGGTTTGGGGGATTATGATGTAATAAAAATATATTTGGTCTTGGTCCCCAGCTCCTGTCAGAGAATGATGAGCATGTCTTTTGATGTTTAAAAATGACAGGAGCCTTTTTGCAGTTTATTTGTTTGTTTGTTTGTTTTGAGTTGGAGTCTAACTCCATCGCCCAGGCTGGAGTACAGTGGTACACTTACAGCCACCCCAGTGTAGACCTGCTGGGTTTAAGCGATCCTTCTGCCTCAGCCTTCCAAGTAGCCAGAACTACAGACATGCACTACCATGCCGGATTAATTTTTTTATTTATAGTAGAGACAAGGTCTCACCATGTTGCCCAGGCTGGTCTTGAACAGAGCCCCTGTTATAAATAAGGAGCCCCCTCAGACCACATCTGAGTTTATGCTCATGGAGTGAGTGGCTCATGGCAGGAGTCCTTGGATATCCTCAAGTGGCTGGTTACCAGAAAATCCAACCCTGTGAGTAGCAGGTTTGAACTTCCAGCCTCATCCTCATCTCCTCACCTGTGGAGAAGGGAGAGGGACTAGAGAACAAGTTCAATCACATGATGGATGGCTTAGTCATGCCTATACAATGAAACCCCAGATTGAAACAGAAACAATGAGGTCTGGAGAGCTTCTGGGCTGATATGCCAGGAGGTGGCAGGCCTAAAAGGCACAGAAGCTCTGTCCCCACTCACTGCCCCACCTTGCACATCTCTCATATACACCTATGAATCTCTTTAGCTAGCTGCTCATGCAGATCCTTTAAAACGAACCAGACATCTTGAGTGTAGTGTTTTCCTGAGCTCTGTGAGTTGTGATGTAATTCTGTGAACCTCATGGAGGGTGACTGTGAAAACCCCTGATTTTATAACCAATTGGTCAGAAGTATGGGTGGCCCTCAGACTCAGGGCTGGCATCTAAAGTGAAGGTCGTTTTGTGCTATCAAGCCCCTTAATCTGCAATGTCCATGCCAACTGTTGATAGGTAGTGTCTGAACAGAATTGAATGGTAGGGCACTCAGGTAGTTGATTTGATTATTGAAATGATGCAGGGGTGGTCAGTAATAAGTTAGTAATTGCCTGCAGGCTTTTTCTGTGGACATAATTAGGAAATATGCACTTTTTAAAATAAATTTCATCATGAGTTCATAGTCTATGTTTGCAATCCAAGCTCAGAATTACATTGTGTTTTGTTTTAACTTTTAATTTTTTTTATTTTAAAGATGTGGGGTACAATCCAGGGTTAGGTATACAAATGTTCATTTTGCAGGTACCCTTGTTGATGATGTGCCCCCCGCTTCCCAGGCAGATTCCCACTCCTGCCAATCCTGCTTCCCCGCCCCGCTCCGAGCTGCTTTCTGCTACTGCCAATCCTTTTCTTATAGTATTACAATAATTTTTCAAGGTTCACTTATGAGTGAGAACATGTGATACTCAGTTCCTTGTTTCTGTGTAAGATTACTCAGTATTATAGACTCTAAATCCATCCAGGTTGCTGTGAAGTTCATGATTTTGTTCTTCTTTATGGCTGCATAATATTCCATCGTGTATATGTACCACATTTTTTAATCTGGTCCTCTTTTGTTGGGCAGCACAGTTGGTTCCATGTTCTTGCTACTGTGAACAATGCTGCAATAAACATACGTGTACAGGCAACTTTTTTATAGAGTGATTTGAGTTCTTTCAGTTATATTCCCAGTAGGGGGACTGTGGGGTCGTATGGAAGGTTGATTTTTAGATCTTTTAGGAATTGCCACACTGTCTTCCACAGAGGCTGTAGTTTTCATTGTAAAGGTCTTTCACATCTCTGGTTAGGAAGATGCCAAGGTACTTGATTTTTTTTCTGACTACTGTGACTGGGATTGTGCTTTTTATTTGGGTTTCTATTTGTTTATTGTTGGTGGTAGAAATGTGACTGTCTTTTGCACATTGATTTTATTCCCTGAGATTTTGCCAAAGTCCTTTATCAGTGCAAGGAAGTTTTTGACAGATTATTTTGGGTTTTTGAGGTATAGATTCATGTCATCTGCAAAGAGGGATAATTTGACTTCCTCTTTTCCTATCTGAATACCTCTGACCTCCTTTTCTTGTCTGATTGCTCTAGCTAGGACTTCCAAAACTATGTTGAAAATGAGGAGTGAGAGTGGGCAACCTTGTCTTGTTCCAGTTTTCAGGAGAAATGATCTGTCTGTTTAGCAATATGTTGGCTATGGGTTTCTCATAGATGGCTCTTACTATTTTTAGGTATGTTCCATCTATACCTAGATGTTTGAGGGTTATCAACAAAGTGTACTGGATTTTATCAAAAGCTTTTTCCATGTCTAGTGATACAATCATGTGGTTTTTGTTTTTACATCTGTTGATGTATTTAATTACATTTATGGTCTTACGAATATTGAACCAACCCTGCCTCCGAGGATGAAGCCTACTTGGTCATAGTGGATGATTTTTGAGATGTGTTGTTGAATCAGATTTGCTAGAATCTTGCTGAGAATTTCAGCATCTATGTTCATCAAGGACATTGGCCTGTAGTTCTCTTTCTTTATTGGATCTTTATCTGTTTTGGGTATCAATGTGATGTTAGCTTCATAAAATAATTTGGGGAGTGCTCCATCTTTCTCAATTGCCTGAAATACTTTCAGTAGGATTGGTATCAGTTTCTCCTTGTATGCTTTGTAGAATTCTGCTGGAAAGTCATCTGGTCCAGGGCTGCTTCTTTTTTTGTAGGTAGTTTTCTTATGACATAGTCATTTCCTGGATTGTTATTGATCTATTTAGTGTCTCCATTTCTCCTTGTTTCAACTTGGGAAGGTTGTGTGATGTCAGAAAGTCCTCCATTTCCTTTAGGTTTTCAAGTTTGTTTCCATATAAGTGTACATAGTAGTCTCTGATAATCTTTTGTATTTTTTCAGGGTCAGTTTTGGCTTGATCTTTTGTATTTCTAATTGTGTTTATTTGGGCTTCTTCTCTCTTTTTCTTGGTCAGTCTAGCTAGGGGACCATCAATCTTGTTTATCCTTTCAAAGAGCCAGCTTTTTGTTTTGTTGATTTTTTGTATAATCTTTTAGTCTTCTATGTCCCAAATTTGGGCTTTTATTTTGGTGATCTGGATTCTTCTGTTAAAGTTAGGGTTTTGGTGGTCTTGCTTTTCCAGCTCCCTTAGGTTATTTGGTAGGCTGTTTGTTAACTTGTGATCTTTCCATTTTCTTCATGTGTGTTCATAGGGATATAAATTCCCCTCTTAGTACTGTTTTCATGGCATCCCAGATGTTTTGGTAAGACGTTTCTTCATTTTCATTTGTTTCCAAATATCTTTTAATCTTTGTTTTGATTTCCATGTTGACCCAGGAGTTGCTTAGCATCATGTTGTTTAGTGTTCATGTCTTTGTGGGTTTGGTGGGACCTTTGTTGGTGTTGATGTTGATTTTTATTCCACTGTGGTCTGAGAAAGTGCATGGCAGGATTTCAATCTTGTGAAATTTGTTTATGCTTGATTTATGGCCAAGGATATGGTCAATCCTACAGTACATTCCATATGGTAATGAGTAGAATGTATATTCTGCGGTTGTTGGGTGGAGTGTCCTATAGGTATAAATTAAGTCCATTTGGTCAAGCATCATGTTGAGGTTCTGGAACTCCTGGTTGATTTTTTCTCTTGATGATCTGTCTAGGGTCATGAGTGTGGTATTTAAGTATTAAGCTATGATAGTGTAAGAGTTAATATCTTTTTTTAAGTTTACCTAGAAGCTGCTTTATGAAAGTTGGTGCTCCTATGTTGGGTGCCTATATGTTTAGGATGGATATTTCTTGTTGATGGATTGAACCTTTTATCATTATGTAGTGACCTTCTGTGTCTTTTTTAATTGATAGCTTAAATGGTATTTTGTCTGATATTAAGATTGCGACTCCTGCTTTCTTTTGTGTTCCATTCGCCTGAAATTTTGTTTCCCATCCTCTTACTTGGAGACTGTGAGTGTTCTTCCTGGTAAGATGAATCTCTTGGACATGGTATATTGTTGTCTCATGATATTTTATCCATTTTGCCATTCTATGCCTTGTCAGTGGTGCATTTAGTCCATTCAAATTCAGGCTAATATTGAAATGTGAGAGTTTATTCCTGTGATGAGGTTCTTATAGTTTGTTGTTGTTGTTGCCTCTGTTTATTTGTTGTCTTTCTTTTGATTTGGGGGTTGATTTATGCGTGTTTTCAATCTTTGTCCTGCATTCTTGTGAAAGGCATTGTTGTTATTGTTTTCCTTTCTTCTGTGTTTAATACTTCCTTAAGTGTTTCTTGTAGAGCTGGTCTGGAGGCAGCATAAGCTCTTAGGGATTGAATGTCTGGGAAGGTTTTTAATTCTCCATCACTGATGAAGCTTAGCTTACCTGGGGAAGTAATTCTTGGTTGAAACTGCTTATCTTTGAGAACATTGAAGATTGGGCTCCAATCTCTCCTCACCTGAAGTGTTTCTGTAGATAAGTCTGCTGCTATTCTAACTGGTCTTCCCTGTAGGTAGTCTGACCTTTTTCTCTTGCTGCCTTTAGGACTTTTTTCTTTAATACCTACTTTGAGTAGGCAAATTACTACATGTCTAGGAGTTGGTCTATTAATTTGTTGTCTTGCAGGGGTTCTCTGAATCTTGTGTTTGAATGGTCATGTCACTGATGAGATGAGGGAAGTTTTCTCAGATAATTTCATAGAATGCTTGTTCCAGGGTGGTCTCTGTCTCTCTTTCAGCCTCAAGAAGTCAAATTAGTCTTAGGTTCAGCCTCTTGAAATAATCATTCATCTCTTGAAGGCTTTGCTCTGTCTTTTTAAGCTTCTTTTCTATATTTTAACAGTTTGAGTTAGTTCCATATTTTGGTCCTCAAGCTCTGAGATTCTTTCTTGTGCTTGGCTAATTCTGCTTTCCATGTTTATCAGTTTGTTATTTATTGCATTCACTGTATTCTTGATTGCTGTTATCTCAGCTATCAACTCCTTCATTCTTTCCTCTTGTCTCACCTCAATTCTATTTATTCTATTAATGTCTTGATATCTGGGTTTGTGAATTGAGACCAGTCACTCTGGGGGATCATCATTGTTTGTGTTCTGAAGTCTGTATTCCCAGTGGCTGACCTGCCAGGACTCTGAGACACATATTCTTCTTTTGGTTTTTCTTCATTTGTGTAGATTTTCCTCCCCCCCTTCTTTAATTCTGTTGTTCAGGGATGGAGGTTGCTTTTATTTCTGTTTGCTCAATCTCCTATTCTTCCTTTGTGTAGATCCTCTGGCTTTGTTCAGTTCTGAAGCTAGACTGTGGGTGGGGGGCTGTACTTTTTGCAGTTTTGAGATTTAATTGAGAGGGGAGCTGTGATTCAGAAATTATCTGCTGACTGGTGTGTGGGTCCCCTGGAACCCACTTCCCACTGCCTTATAATCTGTCCATGCAGTGGGGATATAGTATTGTCCCCTGAAATCAAAATGAGGTAAGAAAAAGGAAAAGAATGGAAAAAGGAAGGAGGAAGACAAGAGGAAGGTGGAGAAAGAGAATAAGAGGGAAAACAGACAGGTGTGCCAGCTAACAAATGAAAAGAGACACAAACAAGGACAGAAAAGATAAAACTAAAACATACACACAATCATACAAATATGGAGACCAACAAAAAACCCCCTACTGATGTACTCTCCCTCAAAAAATACCAGTACACAAACAGAAAGTCTAAAAAAAAACCAGCAATAAAATAACAGAAACAATGCAAGTATGAAAACGTAATCAAAAACAGAAAGAGAGAAAAAAACTAAAACAAAAAACAAATAAACAAACAAAAAAACCCAAGCAAACAAACAAACAAAAAAACCCCAAAACTCACTGAGGTCATTCCTGTAAGTCCAGCTTCCTTTCAGCTCTGCTCTCCAGCCCCTCCCCTCTGCTGTCAGTGCAGTCTGATAGGGTTGCTCTCAGTGTGGGTCAGATGCCCCAGGCCTACTATGGGAGGAGGATGGATCAGATCTGGACTCAACTGACTCGCTGCCTGTCAAGTCTCCCACTCAGATCTGATGTGTCTGTGTCTGATCCAGCATGAGGGAGGGGCTTCTGTCTCTCTGAGTTTGTTGAGATTACCTCCAGACCCCAAGTTGGAGGCTGGTGGAACTGGGTAGGGCAATGCAGGTCTCTGCCCGGGCCTGGACAGAGAAGATGGCTCCATTTGGTGTTTCCTCACCAGTTGTGGGGCTTCTCTCTAGTTCTCCCTGATTTTCTCTCTCCAGGGATGCAGGCTCCAGCTGCTTTGCTGTCATAGGTGATGCTGTGGGCTGGGTGCCAGGTGATGAGAATCAGCTGTATTCAGCAGGCTTCTCTCAGGACAGTCCAAAAATTGGCAGACAATCCTGCACACAGTGGCTTTAATTTCAGGGTGGTTGGGGGTTGCTGTCACCTCTGGAGGAGAGCCCCAGGTGCATGAAGCCAAGTCTCCCCTCAGATGTACTTTCACTCACCCACTGGCATGCACCCACTCATGCAGGGAGTCTTTGTAGACAATTACTTTTGCAGAGACTCTCACAGTCTGATCTGTCCCATCGCCACCTTGCTGGAAATCCTACATTGTGTTTTAGGTAAATCTAATTTATCTAAATTAGCACTTCCTTCCTCCTATGCCAAAATTCATCATTTTCAACAACACCAAAGTAATGACTCATTTGCTTTATTCCACAGAATATACACAAAGAATCCCACAGAAGAATGCCACCAAAGCTAACAACAGTAATCCAGTTGTGGAGAATATTTTGAGGGTTATTATTTATTATTATTATTTGCAGGTCTTTTTGTCCTTTTATACATGCTCAGGGGTGCAGAGTCATATTTTTATTTTTTATAAAATCTTTTGCAGTAATTCCCCTCTGTGGTTATGCCACCAACTCAAGATAAAGTTAGGCTCATTTGACTTTGCTTTAAATTTTTAAGAATTGCTTTTTTAAAAATTGCTATATAAGTGAGCAAAATATTTATAAGAATCCAAAAGTCAAGTTCTTATACAAAATAGAATACATTTTTAAGTGCATCCTTCTTCTCAGTCTTACTCAATCTATTCCTGAATAACTATTTAGAAATTACATCCTGTATTGATATTTCCATTTCTCTTTATTTTTAAATCAACTTGCTGAGACATAATTTACATCCAATAAACTACAATTTTAAGTGTTCAGTCTAATAAGTTTTGACAAATGCATACAACCATGTAAACACCATGAGAATTATGATATAAAACATGTCTATCACCCCTCAAAAGTTCCCTTTTGGTTCAGTCAATCCCTCTAAAACATAAATACAAATAATCACTGATGTACTCTCTGGTATTACATTTGCTTGTTCTAGAATTTTATTAAAAAGAATACATTTAATATTATTTTGTGTCTGTCTTCTTTCACTCTACGTAATGTTTCTGAAATTCATCCAGGATGCTGCAAGTATCAGTAAGTCATTTATTTATATTGTTGAGTAATATTCCACTGTATGAATGTACTATGCCTGGTTTATCCCTTTATGGGTTGATAAATGTAAGAATTGTTTCCAATTTTTAAATTATTATTAATAAACAGCTATGAACATTTATGCACAAATATTTTTGTGAACATATATATTGATTTATCTTGGAAAAATATCTAGGAGTGATACTGCTGAGTTTTATGGTATGCTTATGTCCAACTTTTAAAGAAACTACCATACTGATCTCTACAGTGGTAAGACTATCCTCTGGCAATTGTATGAGTCTCAACTGCTCCACATCATTGCCAACATTTGGTATTGTAGTGGATGTTTTAAACTATTCTAGTGGATGTTTCTAATTACATTTCTGAGGCTAATAACATTCAGCATCCTTTCATGTGGTCACTGACCATTTATATGTCTTTTTTGAAATGTCTGTTCATCAAACACACCAAAAAGAAAAAAAGCAAAAAGTGGGCAAAAGACGTGAATAGACACTTCCCAAAAGGAGTCATATGGGCAGACAACAGACACATGAAAAAGTGCTCAGCCTCACTAATCATCAGAGAAATGCAAATCAAAACCACATTGAGATACCACCTAACCCCAGTAAGAATGGCCATCATTAATAAAACAAATAAAAATGCTGGTGAGAATGCAGAGAAAAAGGAACACTTCTACACTGCTGGTGGGAATGCAAACTAATGCAACTTCTTTGGAAGACAGTGTGGTGATTTCTGAAAGAACTAGAAATTGACTTTCAGTATGATCCAGCAATCTTCCTATTGGGAATATACCTGGAGGAACTCAAGTCAGTCTACAAAAAAGATACCTGCACATGCATGTTTGTTGCAGCTCTATTCACAATAACAAGAACATGGAACCAACCATGCTGGACTAGATTTTAAAAATATGGTACTCATACACAATGGATTATAATGCAGTCATAAAAAAGGACAAACATATGGACTTTGCATCAACTTGGATGGATTTAGAGTCTACCATACTCATTGATCTATCACAGAAACAAAGAACAGAGTACTATATGTTCTCACTTATAAGCAGACCTTGAACAATTATCATAATACTATAAGAAAGGGATTGGCAGTAATGAGAAACTGACAGGGAAGGGGGATGGGATTGGCAGTTGAGGGAAACTACCAGGAAAGGGAGGGACACGCCTTATCAACAAGGGTACCTGTATAATGAACATTTGTATATCTAACCCTGAATTGTACCCCACATCTTTAAAATAAATAATTAGATAGGTAGGTAGATAGATAGAAATATCTGTTTAAATCTGTTGCTCATTTTTATTGGTGTGTTTGTCTTGAGTTGTTAAGAATTCTCAATGTTCTGGATACCAGTTTTATGTCATATATGTTTTGCAGTTATTTTCTCCTAGTCTGTGCCTTTTTGCTTTCTTAATTATTTCTTTCAAAAGGAAAAGTCATTAATTTTGATGAATCTAATCAATCATTTTTTTTCTTTCATGCTCAGAACTCTCTGTCACCTAAGACATCTGTGTCTATCCCAAGGTCATAAAATGTTTCTCCTATGTGAGAAACAAACTCACCCATCCAAAATCAAAGGATCTACATGGAGAGGTAGAGTGTAACAGAAGCAAGACTTTAATGACAGTCTTGCAAGATGGGGTTTCTGGTGGGGAGGCACACCCAAGGCGGTTACAACAAACTTTTTTTTTTCCTAGTGTGTGATCCCCTCCCCTGGTTTCTCATTGACTAATACAGATGTCACAATTTTTCCTGGACATTGCCTAAACAGTGTTTGGCTCAAATAAGGTTAAAATAAGTACTTGTTGCTATTTGATTGGAGGGCTTCAGCTTTCCTTATTTCTAAGTTTTATTTTTCCTAAGATGACATGACTATCATCACACCTCCCTTTCTAACCAGCTTTTTGCCACATCTGCTTCCTACTATGGGCTCTTGGTCATGTTAGCAGACTTCTTTCCATTTTATGAAAATAAATTCTCTATTATCTTTCACATCCTATATTTTCTTCAAGAAGTTCCCCTTGGGTCAGTGCAACCTCTTTGGAAGACAGTGTGGTGATTTCTGAAAGAACTAGAAATTGACTTTCAATATGATCCAGCAATCTTCCTATTGGGAATATACCTGGAGGAATTCAAGTCATTCTACAAAAAAGATACCTGCACATGCAATTCTCCTCGGGTCAGTCCAGAGATACAAATAATTGACTTTGACTAATAAATGCAATTTGGTTATCTTCACTAAATTTGAGGTTTACTCTCTACTGACTGATTTCATTGGGAAAAATCTAATATACATTGCTTTTCTTTTTTTTTTTGAGTTGGAGTCTCACTCTGTTGCCCAGACTGGAGTGCAGTGGCTGCTTCTGGCCACCGCAGCCTCGACCTGCTGGGTTCCGGTGATCCTTCTGCCTCAGCCTTCCAAGTAGCCAGAATTACAGGCATGTGCTACCACACCCGGTTGATTTTTTGATTTATTGTAGAGATGAGGTCTCACCAAGTTGCCCAGGCAGATCTCGAACCCACGGGCTCAGGCAATCCACTCACCTCAGCCTCCCAAAGGCGCAGGATTACAGGCTGAGCCGCCGAGCCCGGCTTACATTGCTTTTCAAAGAGTGGCAACTTTCAAGTGCATTACCTATAAAAATACAAGTTAGATCCTATTCAAAGAATCCAGTGGGTACCAGTCTTCAAAATGCAAATAACCTGAGAACAATATGATATATATGGTGACTAGGTCATTAACAAGAATTAAGATTTCTTATTTTAGTCATAACTTTACAGTCACCTTTTTTTAGAGAACCTTAATTTTATCCAGAAGTATATTTAAATCTACCTTTCCATTAGCAGTAATAAAATAAATAATTTTGACAACAGAATGCTTTGTGTGTCCAAATTAATATTATACCCAAAAAATAGAAAACAAAGATTTAACTCAGAATCAGGTAAGTGCAATGACGGAACAAGAGTCGGATCACACCTGTGGGCCCTTCATTCAGCCTAACCCCATTTCCAGTCTCGGAACTGCTGAAACTCAGATTACCTAGTCTCTCCCTGGGCTTCACCATTTCTCATTATCATACTTCTAGGCCTTCGCTTTCCTTCTATGTCTATTCATTTACCTTTTGATTTTCCTTTATCTGCTTTCTGTTACCAAGTCAAGTTACTAATAGCAGAGTCATCCTCAGTTACTGCTTAAGCCTGCTAGTAACACCAAAGTATTACAAGAGAAGGCAATATTTTAACATGTTTAATAGTTAACCTTTCTGAATACATTTCAAAGCTCCAATGTGGCAAAATAAATGTAGCTCAATGAATCTTATAGATAAGTCTATCTTCCTCTGAAAATATCAGCAATGCCAGAAATGTTTACCATCAACTGGTAAATGTTCTTGTAGATTCTGAAATTCCTTACTCGTGACCTCCACTCCCATCTACTGTAGAATATTTTTTGAGTATAAACCTTGCCGCCTTAAGAAAGATGAGATAAGAGAAAAATAAATATCTGTACACTCATGCACACACATATATAATATAGTGTCTGAGCCAAGGACACTATTTCTGCACTTTGTGCATCTCAGCTACAATGTAAAAAGCAAAATTGCATGATGAAATTTGTTTCAGAATACACATAAAATAAATATCAAAATCAGAAATGGAACCCGATATCATTAATCCTTGTCCAAGAATACTAATCACACCTCTGATAACCAGTCTAAACCAAATCTTTAAAACATTAATTTGGTAATTATGTAGCACTAAATTAAAAGTAGATAATAATTCAAGTATTTTTGCCACTAGGAGCACGATGTTTTCCCTTTTATCTCATCCTACCCTTTTAGATTTTCATGTATTTAGTTACTTTAAAAAACCCTGAATACAGCAGTGTTTTTGTGATGATAAAAAAAGACTACATTAAGAAAGTCAGAGTATGCTACAATATTCAGAAAAAAATACATACAAAAACTGTGCAATGCTATGGCAGTGCAGAGTCCTTGGCCGTGAAACAAACTCAGTATCAATGGGCACAAATTATCAATCAATAAAATATGATGAACGTTTGATTATAAACCTTATTTATTACTCATGAAATAATATAAACACTCAACACTAGAGCCAAAAGTGTCAATGAAAAATATCAAAGAGAATGAAGAAAACGTACCAAAATATAGACATTGGTTATCTTGGTCTGTGACTGTAAACTAGGGGTCATTTTTCTTCTCTCTTTATGCTTCCTTTGTTTTCTCCAAGTTTTGTATAGTATATGCACTCTTGTAATCATGGACAAATTTTAATAGCCTTTCGTAAACTATTATTGCAAAAGCTCAAGACTTCAGTTGTATGCCTTCTTACTACTCACACACCTTTAAGAGTCCTCATGGTATCCATCAATAAGATCATTCCATCAGCTGTGAGAAAAGATACAAGGTTTTAAACAAAAGCAATAATGATATGGGAAGTCAAACAAAGAGCACTATAACTTGACATGCTACAAATTAGTATAAATAGCAAATCTTTTAAAATGTATTTTAAGAAGGAGGGGGAGGAAGAATCTGGAAATGAAGGTGTGAACTGAAAGTCTATCTATGGAACATTTGTGGCAGCCAGTCTCAGTCCCCCCTTCTCTAAAACCCAAGGTGCAGAGGAACTGGCAGTTCAGCATTGACTCCCTAACCAAAATACTGGAGCACTCTTCAGCAAGAGAATGCCAGCTGTCAAGGTGGGTGTTAGTGAGAATAAAGCCAACTAATCCTGCCATTTAGAAAGGCTCCAGCCTAACTGTTGCCACTCTACTTGCCCTCCTTAAAGCAAAGCTTGCCAAAAAATACATTTCATTCATACACGGGGCTCTTAGTCATCCTGGACACCTAAGAGGTCAACCAGTCCACATACACAAATGCAAATCAAACTTATATTGGCTACCAGACATGATCAACTCAGTCTCTCATCCTAACTCTATAAACAGAAGATTCTTTTCATTTTTAGCCAGTAGCTAATATCCAGATTAGTAGATCTCAGAGTGTCATTTACAGACTCTGAGGAGTCCCCGAGATCCTTTTAGGGAACCCACAAAGTCAAAACTATTTTCACAGCAATAAGATACTATTTGCTTTTTTCACTGTGTTGACATTTCTGCTGATGATACAAAAGTAATTGTAGGTAAAGCTGATGGCAACTGATCACAAATCAAGGCAGAAGCGCCAAGCAGTACTAAACAACCTATCACAACAGACTCAACACAGGAGCAAATATGAGATTCCAGTCAGACATTTAATGGGATTGGCAAAAATGTGAAACTATGCTCCTTTGTCCAGATTTCTTTTGAAAAAATATTTGTATTGAAAGAATGAAAATTATGTAAGTAAGTCATTGGTTTGCTATTATCATTTTAAATAAACTATTAAATAAATGTTTTAAATAATTTTTCAGTTCTAATCTGGTATATATCAACAGGTAACAACCCACACAAACTAAAGCTCTTGGGGATACTCAATAATTTTTAAGAACAGAAAACAGTCTGAACACCAAAGGGTTTGAAAGTCACTACGGTAGACAAGCGAATACATATAGTGATACAGGCATATTAGTTACTGCTGTAGAAGTGATTACAACAGAACTGAAACTAGCAGCCTTTAGACGTGGTCCTCCCAGTGGGAGTGTGAGTGGCAAGGGGAAAGATGGAGTGAGGGGCTGTTTCACTTTATATTTAATCTGTGTACCTTTTACTTTTAAGCAAATTAATAAAATATAAGGAAAAGCAAAAATAAATAGAGAAAAACATGGAAAGCTTCATGCTGCTTAATCACCACATAGCAACCTTTCACTCACCTTTGAGCATCTTCACAACCCCTGCCAATGTATTCATATTCATATCTTCATCAGTTGCAAGATAAATTCACTTATTATATAAGCATTAACACCCCAAAAAGAATTCACATTTGAAAATTTTTACAATTTCCTCACCTGATGTGTTCCTAATTCCTCTTTTCTATCACAGAGAACATAACAGCCACCTTTGAGTAAGCATCAAAAGAGACAGACCAAGTAAAGTGGTTAAACCTATGCCTGCACAATGTCTATACTCAATATATAATAGTCATTCATTTTGTTATTTTTAAAAGTAATAGAAGCAGAGTCTATAATCTTTTCTTCTGATATAAAGAGACATAAAACATATCTTTTCTCATGCAGAATTTTGAATATTAACTCTGATGGCTATATCATCTTTTTAAAATATAAAATCAAATTTGTTAAATTTCCTATCTAATCTTTAGATATAATACTTGACTTGGGTGCTAACTACAATAGACTGGATAAAAGTGTTTCATAGAGGGCAGTCACACAAATATGCCCATATATGTGGAGAGAAAAAGCTCTAAAGTCATTGTTTCTGCCCTTCACATTTGGTAAAGCCCACAAGAAGAAGCTGGGAGATATAATTTTATTTGCAGTTATAAGTCAGGGCAGCATGACATGATGCTACCCTCCAGTCACTGCCCCCTTGTCTCTCTCTCTCTCTCTCTCTCTCTCTCTCTGACATCTGATATGATGCTGATATGATGATACCCTCGTTACCCCCTTCTCTCTAGATAGTTAGATAGATACAAAAGATATATATCACAAGTCTAGCTTTTCAGCTGGGATGGCTAGAACGTTGGGGCCTCTATTCTTGTGGTCTTTTGCTGTCCAGGGCCTCTGTCCTTTGTGGTCTTAAAGTCCCCCCAAGTCTCACCAAAGGGAGGCCCAAACTTTACCTGTATGATGACCACTTTATACTTAATCCTGAATTGTACCCCACATCTTAAAAAAATCCTCCAAGTCTCTCTCTCTCTCTTTAGTCTTTCTGTCATGAGAGCTGAACTTCTTCACTGTACCCCAGAGACCCAATAATGAAAACTGAAGTGACAGACCTGTTGAGGTCTAGATTTGGGAGACCAGAATGTGACTTACAACACTTCCTATTAGTTAAAACAAGTCACAAGACCAACCCAGATTCAAAGGCTAGGAAAATAATCTACCTCTAAGTGAGATAAATGGTAAAATAAAATGACAAGGAAGCATGGGAGGAAGTATTACACTCAGTCAGTCTTGAAAATAATCTATCATGCAGAGATAGACACAGAGAGACTAATTAGCAAATGTGGCCAGGTACTAACAACGTGTGAATCTGGATGTGGGATAAGCAGATGCTCATAGCATTCTCTCTGCAAATTTTCTGCAGGTTTAAAATATTTTAACATAGAATCTTGGAGGACATTCACATAGTCTTCTCCTTGCACAACTTCCAGGTGCTCATGAGAGAAAGATTGGGAAACTACCAGTAGAGTCACACTGGAGGAGAATAGTAACCACCACTGTGTGAAATGCACACGGTCCTGCACAAATTCTTCCTCCATAAGGCTCAAAAACCTTATGCTGCTGGTGAGGGATAACAAACTCTATCCCGCCGGGCTCGGTGGCTCAGCCTGTAATCCCACGCCTTTGGGAGGCTGAGGTGAGTGGATTGCCTGAGCCCGCGGGTTCGAGACCCGCCTGGGCAGCGAGACCTCATCTCTACAATAAATTAAAAAATCGGCCGGGCGTGGTAGCGCATGCCTGTAATTCCGGCTACTTGGAAGGCTAAGGCGGAAGGATCGCCAGAGCCCAGCAGGTCGAGGTTGCGGTGGCCGGAAGCGGCCACTGCACTCCAGTCTGGGCAACAGAATGAGACTTCAACTCAAAAAAAAAAAAAACTCTATCCCTCTCAGGACACAAATCACAAGACCCACTGCAAGTGGGAAAGAGCAAAAGAAAACCTTCTTTACTCCCAGGAGAGAGGAAGGATTCCATCCTGGGTTTCTACATCAGCACCAACTAAAGATCTCCAACTCCTGGGCAAGGAACAAGAAGCTCTCTCCCACTGAGGCTCCCTCCAATGCAGTGCTTGGCTGCCCCAAAAAGGAGGCACACAGTCAAGAGAAAAATTAAAGGCAGCCAAAGGAAAAGAACATATTGCATATGGAGGAACAAAATTGTCACACACCTCTTTACTTAAAATTTTCCAAAAGAGAAAACTCCAGGTGAAGGCAGCTCCATGACGAATTTCATCAAACATTCAAGGAAAAAAAATACCAATTCTATACAAGCTCTTCTAGCAAATAGAAGAGGAAGAGGAGGGAACACTTCCCCACTCATTATATAAGGTCAGCACAACCCTGTTTGATAAAAACTATACAAGACAGACACTATGAAGTTATATCTTTAAAATACAGGAATACCAGGGGTGGGGGAGGAAGGAGAGTCTGTCAATCCAGAATTCGATACCAAGTGAAAGCACTGTCCCAAAGGAAGGTGCCCTATGGAGATGCCCACATGGCAGGAGACCACCTGCTAATAGAGTGGGGGTATTGAAGTTCTTACCAGCAACAACTGTAGAAGGAGCGATCTTGGAGGTGGGTCCTCCAGCCTCCATGAAACCTTCAGATGATTGCGTCCCCAGCCAGCATCTTCACTGCAACTTATCAGAGACGCTGAGCCAGAAACACCCCCTATACCGCCCCAGGTCCTGACCCACAGAAACTACAGAAAATCAGTGGTTCTCATTTTAAACCGTTCCATTTTGGGGTGATGTGTTACATAACAACAGGTAACTAATACTTTTTAAATAGGTAAAATAGATCATAGAATAAACTTCAGTAAACTTCAATAAATAAATAAACTTCAATAATAAAAACAAGTTTGTGCAGGACCTTGTGCCTTTCACACAGTGGGGTTACTATTCTCCTCCAGTGTGGCTCTACTTCTAAAACAGATCACAGAATAAGCTTCAATAAATCCAAAAGAATAGAAATGATCGTCCATGATCTCTGACCACAACAGAATTAAACCAGAAATCAATAACAGAAAAAATAATCTCCAGAATCCACAAGTGTTTGGAAATTCAACAAAACAATAAATAATCCATAAATCAAGTGGAAATCAGAGAGATCATTAGAAAATATTTTGAATTGAGTAGCAAAAAATACAATGAAATTGTGGGAGACATTTAAGTAGTGCTGAAAGAAAAATGAGTAGTAGTAAATGCTTAACCTAGAAAAAATATATCAAGCCAATAACCTAATTGTCCACCTGACAAAGCGAGAAAAAAAAAAAGAACATTAACCTAAACCAAGAACAGCAAAGGAATAAAGAACAGAAGTTAGTATAATTGAAAACACAAAACACAGAATAACTCAATGAAACTAAAAACTGATTTAGACAAATAAATAAAATTGGTAACTGATCAAGAAAGAACAGAGAATACACAAATTGCCAATATCAGGAATAAAAGAGGGGAACATAACTACAGATCTTGCAGGCAGCAAATAGGTGCTAAGTAATATTATGAGCAAATTTATATCTATGCAGATATTAGTTATCTTTTAAAAAAATTAACACATTTCTTGAAACATAAACCATCAAAGCTCTCTAAAAATATGTACATATATATAACCATGTATCTTTTCAAGAAATTGAACACGCAAAACTTTCCAAAGGAGAAAACGCCAGACGAAGGGTTTTTTTGTTTTTGTAGTTTTTTTTAGTTGTAGTCTCACTCTGTCACCCAGGCTGGAGTGCAGTGGCATGCTCACAGCCACCCCAACGCTGACCTACTGGACTCTGGTGATCCTTCTGCCTCAGTCTTCCAGATCGCTGTAACTACACTAACACACACAGCTATTTTTTGATTTGTTGTAGAAACGAGGCCTCACCATGTTGTCCAGGCTGGTTTCAAACTCTCAGGCTCAGGCAATCCACTCACCTCGGCCTCCCAAAGTGCAGGGATTACAGGCTGAGCCACTGAGCCTGATCTGAAGGCATCTTCATGACAAATTCCATCAAACATCAAGGAAAAAAAACTACCAATTCTACACAAGCTCTTCTAGCAGATAGAAAAGGGAGAGGAGGGAACACTTTCCAGCTCATTCTATACGGTCAATACCACCCTGACCCCATGAGCAGACAACGTTATAATAAGAAAAAAAACTACAATGAAAACTCTTCATGAACTTAGGTGTAAATCTCCTCAAAAATATCTGCAAATTAAATCAGGCAACATATGTAAAACATAATATGATGAAATAAGAGTTATCTCAGGAATGCAAAATTGGTTTAATATTAGAAAGTCAACCAATGTCATTTACTATATTAACTGAATAAGAAAAAACAATGAACACCTCAATAGATGCAGAAAAAGCATTTTACAAAACTGAGTATCTGTATATGATGTTAGCTCTCAGGAAACTAAGAATTAAATTAATAAAGGGTAATGACAAACTCCTGACATTATACTTATTAGTGAAAAACTAATTTCTTGCCCCCTAAAATTGGGAACAGAAGGATATCCAGTCTCATCACCTCTAGTCAACACTGTACTAGAGGTCCAAGCCAGTACAATGAGGCAAAGAAAACAAAGGGCATGTGGATTAGAAAAATAAGTAAATAAATAAACCTGCTTTTATTAAGATATTTATTTTCAAAGAAAATGCTAAAGATTCTACCAAAGAAGTAAAACCAAGAAGTAACTTACAAAAAAATTTATACTAGCAATTTATGATACTATAAAACACTGAGAAGAGAATCAAACATTAAAAAATGAAGAAATAGCAGTCTAGACAACACAGCGAGACCTTGTCTCTACAAAAAAATCAGCTGGGCCTGGTGACACACGCCTGTAGTCCCAGCTGTTTGGGAGGCTGAAGCAGAAGGACTGTCTTAGCCCAGTAGGTCGAAGCTGCCATGATTTGTGATCCTGCCACTGTACTCCAGCCTGAGTGACAGCGTGAGACCCTGACTTGGAGAGGAGAGGAGAGGAGAAGGGTGGGAAGGAGGAGGAGCAGGAGGAGGAGGAGGAGGAAGAGGAAGAAGAAGAGGAAGAAGAAGAGGAAGAAATATACTTTGCCATAGAGTAGAAGACTCAGTATGTTAAATTGTCAGTTTTCCCAAATTGGTTGATAGATTAAAAATCTCAGCAGGGTTTTTTTTTTTTTTTTTAGAAATTGACAAGTAGATTCTAAAATTTACATGGAAAAGCAAAAAAAAATTTTAAGACAAAAACGTGATAGTCAACACAATTTTGTAAAAAAAAGAAAGAAAGAAAGAAAGAAATTGGTGGACTAACAGTACCTAGCTCCAGTATTTTATATTTTAAAAAATACATTAAAGGATAAACAAAAATCAGTAGAACTGAATAGGTTTTCCATAAATAAAAGTTATATACATACAGTCAGCTGACTTTAGACAAAGGGACAAAGGCAAGTCAATGAGAAAGGAGAATTCATTCCACAAATGGTGCTGGGTTTATTGGATATTCTTTTTCTTTTTCTTCTTTTTTTAAAAAAGAACCTCAACTCATATATTACAACATTGGCAAAATTGGTTTAAAATGCTCATAAACCTAAATGTAAAATGTAAAACTATAAAACTTTGAGAACTATGCTGTCCTTATGGGGAGCTGCTAGCCATGTGCAGATGCTGAACATTTGAAACATGTATTGTCTGCATTGAGATATGCTATAGAAGTAAAATATTCAACAGATTTCAAAAGCTCAATATGAAAAAAGGAAAATAAGCTATTTCATTAGTATGTTTTTCCTTTTTTCAATTTGTATAAATTTAAGGGTACAAGTGCAATGTTGTTACTTGAATAAATTGCTTAGTGGTGAAGTCTGAACTTTTAGTAAACTATCACCCAAATATTGTACATTGTACCCATTAATTACAAGTTTAAATGATAATCTTTAGATATTTTGAGTTAAATACATTTTACCTCTTTCAAATTTTAAGAATGTTGCTACTAGAAAACCTAAAACTACTTATGAGGATTGCATTATGTATCTATTGGACAGCAGTGTTCTAGATGAAAACCTTTGCATACTTGAGTTAGGTAAAGACTTCCTAAATACAGCACAAAAAGCATGATCCACAAAAAAATAATAAAATTTTCAAAAGATAGCCAAAGAAAATTAATATATTGCATTATTAAGAAAATATAAAAAAAATAAGTAAGACTGGGAAGAAATGTTTACAAAGTGTATATCAAATAAGGACTTGTATCTAGAATATATAAACAGTCCTCAAAGTCAATAGTCAAAAAGCAACCATCCAAACAAAAAGCAGGCAAAATAATTGAGTTGAGACTTTAGAAAAGACAATATTCTGATGGCAATTAAGAATGTGATGCTTCACATCATTTGTCAACAGGCAAATGCAAATTAAAGCGACAATGAAATATCAATACACATTCCTTTTTCTCTGCATCCTGGCCAGCATCAGTTGTTGTTTACTAATGATAGCCATACTTACTGGGGTTGCATGGTATCTCAATGTGGTTTTGATTTGAATTTCTCTGATGATTAGCGAGGCTGAGCACTTTTCATGTGTCTGTAGGCCTACTGTATAACTTCTTTTCATGTGTCTGTTGGCTTACCATATAACTTCTATTCATGTCTTTTGTTGTCCCCACTCACTCCCTTCTTTTAAAACAAGCTTGGGCTGGGTGCAGTGGCTCAAGCCTATAATCCCAGCACTTTGGGAGGACAAGGTGAAAGGATTGCCTGAGCAACTTGGTGAGACCTCATCTTTACAACAAGTCACAAAAATTAGCCGGGCATAGTGGGGCACGCCTGTAGTTCCAGCTACTTGGAAGGATGAGAAGGAAGGATCACTGGAGTCCAGCAGGTTGAAGGTGGGGTGGCCATGAGAGTGCCACTGCACTCCAGACTGGGCGATGGAATGAGACTCTGATGTAAAAGAAAAAAAAAAAACAAGCTTGCACAGTATTACGTAGTCAGGATAAGATGGAGCATAGAAAGATGAGAGGTTGGAAAAATATATTGGAGTCAACTTTTAGAGTAACTTGATTATAAGATTGGTCAGGCTCGGTGGCTCAGCCTGTAATCCCAGCACTTTGGGAGGTCAAGGCGAGTGGATTGCCTGACCCAGCGGGTTCGAGATCAGCCCGGGCATCTTGGCAAGACCTCGTCTCTACAGTAAAATTTTTAAAAATAGCTGGGTGTGGTAGCGCGTGTCTGTAGTTCTGACTCCTTGGAAGGCTGAGGCAGAAGGATCGCCGGAGCCCAGTAGGTCGATGCTGGGGTGGCCGTGAGTGTGCATGCCACTGCACTCCAGCCTGAGTGAAGGAGTGAGACTACAACTCAAAACAAAAAACCATATTAAATAGGCCTGTTTATTATCTCTCTTTTGGATACTGCAAAGACCCTGTGTAACATCCCAAAGTTAGTTTGAGGACAGAAGATTTAGGTATTGAAATTTGATTTTGGAGCCTGGGCACAGTGGCTTATGCCTGTAGTCCCAACACTTTTGGAGGCCAGCAGCCTTGACTTGCCAGACTCAGGCGATCCTTCTGCCTCAGCCTGCCAAGTAGCTGGAACTACAGGCGCGCCACCACATCTGGCTAATTTTTTTATTTATTGTAGAGATGAGGTCTTGCCAAGTTGACCAGGCTGGTCTGAAACTCCTGGGCTTGGGCAATCCGCTCACCTCCAGTTCCCAAAATGCTTGGGTTACAGGCGTGACACCGTACCTGGCCAACTGTCATTTTCAAAGCATGTCTTCTGTTAGTTTCAAAGCTTTTCTCTGCAAGAAAGCTGATGCTGTAACAGTAGCTGAAAGGTTATTAGGAAATGCTCCCCACCCTCCTGTGGAGGCACTTGCTTGACCAATCAAGTTGTAAAATAAATAAGGTATTACAGATACAATAGTGCTGGCAAGCTAACTGAATTGACTAGATCACCTTGATGAATGGGTATACAGTTCCAGGAATCTGGAAGGTCCCTTCTGGGTTGTGAAATTACAGACTCAGGGCTTTAGTTCCCAAAGTTGTGCTGCAGGATGGGTGGCAAGGGCAATCTTTCTCTGATGTTGGTTCCAGAAGACCTATTCTCCAGGTTCTAGGTCACAAAAGGGTTTGCTTGTCCTTACTTAGTCAGTGAAGCACGAAAACCTTCCTTTACCTGGTGAGCATAACACTTTGGCATAATGCATTGAAGTCTTGCAGTGTTTAGTTGTAATAGAGCTGGGGAGCAAAAAGTTCTTGAGGTTCTGTTATTAAGGACACAAGCCAACCAGTGGCTATGTCACGTGGGGTCAACGTATGTTTTCTCCTAGAGGTGGATGGCCTATCAGTCTGTGTGATACCTTTGACCAAGGAAATCCAGTTGATTCAGTTAGTAGGCTTTGAAGTATGACTGCAATGATTGGCTAACTGGACTGTAAAGCTCACTCTATATGGAGAAACCTTTAGGCTGAGCTTAAAATATATAAGGAGGAGGCAGCTTTCGGCTAAAATTCAGCAAATTTAATTCAGGAACAGAATAATGACATATTGAGAACCTAAGATTTTTTTTTTGTTTGCTAATTTATTTGTTTGTTTTTATTTTTTGTAGAGATGGGGTCTGCCCAGGCTGGTCTCAAGTGCTCCTCCTGCCTCTGCCTCAGTCTCCCAAACTGCTGGGATTAGAGGCATGAGCCACTGCACCTGGTCCCCAAGGATACTTTAACATTTAAAAATCAGTTATATGTACAGAAACAACTTTCAACAAAATTTAAAACCCATTTATGATTAAAACAAAAATAGAAACCACTGAGCAAACTAGGAAATAAGATGGAACTTCCACAATCTGATCATGGGAACCTACGAAAAACCTACCTTCAACACACATAGTTCATTAAAAAAAAAAAAAAAAATTTTTTTTTCGTTTTGGGAAGCCCATCAAATATATCAACGGCTTAAAACAACCAAAATAGGATCGCAGGTCACTGTCAAACAAAATAAAAATAATTAATTTAGTCAAGGTGATAATTAAGAGGGGGTTCTGTTGTTTATTTTCTGAGATAGGGTCTCACTCTGTGGCCCAGGCAGGAGAGCAGGGGCAGGATCATGGCTCACTGGAGTCTGGACCTCCGGGGCTCAGAGGACCCCTTCCGCCTCAGTCTCCCGCATAGCTGGGACTACAGGCAGGCCACCCAAGCCCGGTCGATTTTTAAAAAACTTTTTGTAGAGATAAGGTCTCACGATGTTACCCAGGCTGGTCTGCAACTTCTGGGCTCAAGCCATTCTCCAGGCGAGCGAGGTCAGAAGCCAGGATCCGGTCTGACGCAGACCTGCGGGAGGCAAGCTGCACGGAGGGGGACGCCTGGCCCCGGCGCCTGCGCCTCTCCGCGCCCGGCTGGCGTCCGAGACATCCGACCGCCTGGGTTACGCGCCATTACTGGGGCCGGGCACCCTAGGGCATCCGGGAGAGACAGGCTCCGCCCCGCGGCTCCTCCGGGGCCCGCGATTGGTTCCGCAGGAAGGGCGGGGCCGGCGCGTCTGGCCGGCGTGCTGACGTCAGGCGCCGCCCGCGCCGCTTTCAGTTGTCAGTTGCCGAAGGGCAGTTGCCTTGCTCTTAGGCTGAAGGGCTGCCGATGGGGATCGCCCCTGTCCCGCTCCCCGCTCTCTCTGGTGAGTTAGGGCCCAGGGGCGAGGAGGGCAGCGGAGGGTTCCCCAGGATCCCCAGCCCTGGCCGCCGTGAGGCCGCCCTCACTCCTCCCGCAGGACCCCACCCTCGCCCCACGCCCGCACCCGGCCTGGCGTCAGTGCAGCTCCACTCTGACCCACTTGGGTTCCAGCCCGAGCCCGGCCGCCTTCCCCTGCCCCCCCGACGCCTCTCGTCTCACCGCAGCCCCAGGGCGCCACGCACCTCCCCAGAGCCCCCGTTCCACCTCCCCCTTTACATCCCGGCTTTCTCAACCCATTCCCTACCCCCCTGCTCAGCCCTCATGGCCTGTCCATCCCGAGCTCCCGCCTCCCCGCGCCCGGCTGGCGTCCCGGGATCCCCAACCACCCAAACCACGCGCCTGTTCTGGGGCCCGGCACCTTGGGGCTTCCAGGAGCGACAGGCCCCGCCCCGCTGCCCCTCCGGGGCCCGCGATTGGCTCCGCAGGACGGGGGTGGGGCCGGTGCGTCTGGCCGCCGTGATGACGTCAGGCGCCGCCCAAGCCGTATTCCGTTGTCGGTTGCCGGTGGGCACTTGCCTTGCTCCTAGGCTGAAGGGCTGCCGAGGTGGGGTTCGCCCCCGCCCCCTCTCTCTGGTGAGTTAGGGCCCAGGGACGAGGAGGGCAACGGAGGGCTCCCCGGGATCCCCAGCCCTGGCCGCCGTGAGGCCGCCCTCACTCCTCCCGCAGGACCCCACGCCCGCACCCGGCCTGGCGTCAGTGCAGCTCCCCTCTGACCCACTTGTGCTCCAGCCCGAGCTCGTCCGCCTTCCCCTGCCCGGCCCTTACACCCTCATCCTCACCCCATCCCCTCCGGCAGCCTCGGGGCGCCACACACCTCCCCAGACCGCCGTTCTGTCCTCCTCCCTTAACGGCCCTGCTTTCGCACCCCATTCCCCACACCTTCTGCTCAGTCCCCACGGTCTGCTCATCCCGAGCTCCCCACCTCTGCCCCCTCTCGTCCGAGACTGCCCTCCAGGGAAGGTGCCCTGTGGAGCTCACCCCTTCCTTCTGGATAACTCCGATCTCAGCCTGTCCCAAGTCTTACTTGCATCTTGTCTTCACAGACTTGCCCTTGCCTTCCCAGCCCAGCCCACCATAGGCTTCCTTTCCCTCACCTGCCATCCCGAGGACACCCCATCGCCAGGTCTTTGCTAGGCAGCCCCCAACTCTTGCTGCCACCACCTTCACCCGACCCTATTTTAAATGGAGTCGCCATGGCCTTTCACCTCTGCTGACCTCCCACCTCACTTTCTCCTCCATTCTTCCCATGACCTGGCTCCCTTCCATCTTCGTGCAAGGTTCCCATCAGCCCCAGCAGCAGACCCTCAACTGTCGTTTTATGCTAATTTTTTTCTTGTTGCTTTTATGAAGGGATGAATTTTCAGATCTCCCTACTCCACCGTTTTCACTGATGTCACCTATAACATGGTTTTAAATCTCTTAAGTCTCAGGGACCAGGGGCTAGTTAAATACTTAATTATGGGAAATGATTAGGGAAGAGAAGAAGAGAAATCATAGTTCTTATTGAGACACTCCAAGATAAAGAAGGTGAAGGTTGCAAAGGCATTTCTGTATTTGGTCCTCTCAGAATTAAGGTTAAAGTAGCAGCTCTTTTAAACCCTTTTTCTTCATTCAGGGTAAGCAAAGACTTTGCTTTCTGACTTCAAAGAGCTGAGTTCAAATTCCAGCTTTGCTTTTTAATAGTGCCGTGACCTAGGACAAGTTATAAAACCTCTTTGTGCCTCGGTTTCATATTTTAAAGCAGGGTAATAATAATATCTACCACATAAGGTTATTATGAGCATTAAATGTGAAATGCTGTTCCCAGTTGCCTGGCAGCCCAACAGATATTAGCTGTAATGATAATTATTATTTTTATAACGTTCTGCAAAAGTACACTAATGATTCTTGAGTTAACCGAAAGGCAGATTTTGTTTTCTTTTTTTCTGTTTCTTTTCTGTTTGCTCTAAAGAATTAAAAAGAAAATATTCCAGCATTTTGGAATAAAAATTGTTAACAAAAATGAATCTTTTATTGATACATACACAAAATGTTATTTATTTATTCAACAAACCTTTGTGAAATACCTAGTAAATTTCATGCCAGACACAGGATGACAGTGACAATAGGTGTGGCTCCTGCCTTCAAGGAGCTGACAGTACAAGAGACTGACAGTGAATAAGTGATACTATGCACTGTGACAGAGGCTTTGGTGGGACATGGGAGACCAGCGGGAGTGTGTGAGGGGTGGGTGGCTTCACCTGATCCTCCTCTTAGATCTATCCCTTTTTCTTTGGCTCTGAAGCCAAGGAATTGGTACTATTCTTTTCTTAACTGGGTGAATTAAACCCTGCATTTTTTAAAATGTGTAAAGACAAGCACCCTGAATTATGGGGGACACTAGAAATAGTATTTCCAACAGAGCAAGGGCTTGCCATCAGCATAGTCACTTCTGGGGGCTCCACCTGAAAAGTTCTTTGGCATATTTTCTTTGCTATCCACCTTTCTTGCTTACTTTCTTGCTTGCTTTCTCGCTTGCTTTCTTTCTTTTTCCCTCTTTCTCTTCTCCACTTTAACTTGTAGAGTTCTGGGTAATTCCCCAAGGAAGAGTGCTTTTTGGAATCTAAGGGTGATATACAGGTAAAGACAGAAAACATATTTTTTTAACCTACAAGTTCCACACCAAAAAAAAAAAGAATATAGACTTTTTGTGCAGTTTCATGCGTATTAGAAATGCAGATAATTTTAATTCCATTGCATTTTTCAGAATTCTCAGTCGCAATCCTCTGACAACTGTTGAAGATTTGTATCTGTTTAAATTGCCAGCATTGGGGGGATGTGATTGGCAGTTAAGGGAAACTGCTAGGGTAGGGAGGGGCATACCTCATCAACAAGGGTACCTACATAATCAATGTTTGTATACGTACCCCTGAATTGTACCCCACATCTTCATAATTTAAAAAATCTAAAAAATTGCTAGCATTAAAATATTTGTAAGTATTACAGCAATTTTATGAATCATAAGATGATTTCTTTTTTACTTTCATGAAAGAGTATTTTGCATTTTGGCTAAAAAGTCGTAATTTAAATTTTAACTGGGCTACTGAAAAAAAGTTATTGGCAAAGAAATGGATTTTAAAAGGATGTATATGGGCTGGGTGTGGTGACTCACAGCTGTAATCCCAACACTTTGGGATGCCAAGGGAGGAAGATTGCTTGAGGCCAGGAGATCCAGACCAGCCTAGACAACATAACGAGATCCATCTTTATTTAATAATGTAAATAAAAGAGATGGCTAGCAGGGGAAGAGAGCAGCACTGAGGAACACACATAAATATGGAACATGTAGGCACTGAGGCGGAAGGATCGCCGGAGCCCAGCAGGTCGAGGCTGCGGTGGCCGGGAGCAGCCACTGCACTCCAGTCTGGGTGACAGAGTGAGACTCCTACTCAAAAAATAAATAAATAAAATAAAACTAAAACATACAATATGAATTATCCTAAAAAGTAAAGAGGCACCGGTGTTCATTATTTAAAAAAAAAATAGAGCAAGTAATCAAGAAAGGTGAATGAGGCTGGGCATGATCCTATCACCTTGGGAGAATCACTCAAGCCCAGGAATTTGAGACCAGCCTGGGCAACATAGTGAAAACTCATCTCTACAAAAAGTCTAAAATATTAGCTGGTCATGGTGCATGCCTATAATCCGAACGATTCGAGGGGTTGAGGTGGGAGGATTACTTGAGCCCAGGAGGTCGAGGTTATGGTGAGCTGGGATCATGCCACTGCCCTCCAGCCAAGGAAACAGAGTGAGACCCTGACTCAAAAAAAACCCAGTTGAAGCAATATGAAAACCAGAAGCAAGATAATGGTAAAAGTGGATATAGCTTCTACTAGTTAATATCATTGCTTTTATTATGCAAATCTACTTAAATTTCTTTAATAAGAGCTCTCTGAAATTATTTCCTATGGCAAATAGACTCCTGGGCTGGCTTGTTTTATAGAGAAACTCAAAGTAAGCACATGTCCGTGAGATATCTTTTTAAGTACAAAATCTTTGTATTGGGGTTCACATCATGAATGTTTGGACTTTCTCCTTCAGAGACATGGGAGCCACACAAGTCCCAATGACAACAGTTGAAAACATCCTTCTGATGACTCTGGAATTGGAAAAACTGTAAGTTATTTGTTTTCTTAGATTTATTTTCAGCCGGGCTCGGTAGCTAGCGGGGTTCGGTAGCTCAGTCTGTAATCCCAGTACTTTGGGAGGCTGAGGTGAGTGGATTGCCTGAGCCCGCGGGTTTGAGACCTACCTGGGCAACTTGGTGAGACCGCATCTCTACAATACATCAAAAAATCAGCTGGGCGTGGTAGCGTGCGCCTGTAGTTCCAACTACTTGGAAGGCTGAGGCAGAAGGATCACTGAAGCCCAGCAGGTCGAGGCTGCAGTGACCGGAAGCATGCCACTCCACTCCAGTCTGGGTAAAAGAATGAGGCTCCAACTCAAAAAAAAAAAAGATTTATTTTCACTTAGTTTTTTTAGGTTTGTTTTACTATTTTCTTGAGTCAGGTTTATTTGAGGTATGATTTTTTTTTAACCTGTTCTTTAATTCTGTTGCTGAGGGATGAGGGGGTAGCTTTTACTTCTGTTTACTCAATCACCTCTTCTTCCGTATGTGGATCCTCTGGCTTTGTTCAAATCTGAAGTTGGACTATGGGCTAGGGACTGTACTTTTTGCAGTTTTGAGGATTAATTGAGGTGGGCTGTGATTCAGAATCTATCTGCAGATCCTATTATCTGCTGACAGTTGTGTGGAACCCACTTCCCACTGCCTTACAATCTGTCAATGCAGTGGGGGTATAGGTTTACTCCCTGAAAGCAAAATGAGGTAAGGAAAAGGAAAAGAATGGAAAAAGGAGAGGGGATGAAGAAGAGGGTAGAGAGAGAGAAGAGTAAGAAGGAAAACAGGCATACCAACTAACAAATGAAAGACACAGAGACAGAAAAGGTTTTTTAAAACTAAGACATACAAACAATCACACAAACACACAAACCAACAGAAACACTATTGTTGATGTACTCTTAGCTGGGCTCGGTGGCTCAGTCTGTAATCCCGTGCCTTTGGGAGGCTGAGGTGAGTGGATTGCCTGAGCCGGCGGGTTCGAGACCCACCTGGGCAGCGAGACCTCATCTCTGCAATAAATCAAAAAATTAGCTGGGCGTCGTAGCGCGCACCTGTAATTCCGGCTACTCGGAAGGCTGAGGCGGAAGGATCGCCGGAGCCCAGCAGGTCGAGGCTGCGGTGGCCGGGAGCAGCCACTGCACTCCAGTCTGGGTGACAGAGTGAGACTCCTACTCAAAAAATAAATAAATAAAATAAAACTAAAACATACAAACAATCACACAAACACACAAACCAACAGAAACACTATTGTTGATGTACTCTTAGCTGGGCTCGGTGGCTCAGTCTGTAATCCCGTGCCTTTGGGAGGCTGAGGTGAGTGGATTGCCTGAGCCGGCGGGTTCGAGACCCACCTGGGCAGCGAGACCTCATCTCTGCAATAAATCAAAAAATTAGCTGGGCGTCGTAGCGCGCACCTGTAATTCCGGCTACTCGGAAGGCTGAGGCGGAAGGATCGCCGGAGCCCAGCAGGTCGAGGCTGCGGTGGCCGGGAGCAGCCACTGCACTCCAGTCTGGGTGACAGAGTGAGACTCCTACTCAAAAAATAAATAAATAAAATAAAACTAAAACATACAAACAATCACACAAACACACAAACCAACAGAAACACTATTGTTGATGTACTCTTAGCTGGGCTCGGTGGCTCAGTCTGTAATCCCGTGCCTTTGGGAGGCTGAGGTGAGTGGATTGCCTGAGCCGGCGGGTTCGAGACCCACCTGGGCAGCGAGACCTCATCTCTGCAATAAATCAAAAAATTAGCTGGGCGTCGTAGCGCGCACCTGTAATTCCGGCTACTCGGAAGGCTGAGGCGGAAGGATCGCCGGAGCCCAGCAGGTCGAGGCTGCGGTGGCCGGGAGCAGCCACTGCACTCCAGTCTGGGTGACAGAGTGAGACTCCTACTCAAAAAATAAATAAATAAAATAAAACTAAAACATACAAACAATCACACAAACACACAAACCAACAGAAACACTATTGTTGATGTACTCTTAGCTGGGCTCGGTGGCTCAGTCTGTAATCCCGTGCCTTTGGGAGGCTGAGGTGAGTGGATTGCCTGAGCCGGCGGGTTCGAGACCCACCTGGGCAGCGAGACCTCATCTCTGCAATAAATCAAAAAATTAGCTGGGCGTCGTAGCGCGCACCTGTAATTCCGGCTACTCGGAAGGCTGAGGCGGAAGGATCGCCGGAGCCCAGCAGGTCGAGGCTGCGGTGGCCGGGAGCAGCCACTGCACTCCAGTCTGGGTGACAGAGTGAGACTCCTACTCAAAAAATAAATAAATAAAATAAAACTAAAACATACAAACAATCACACAAACACACAAACCAACAGAAACACTACTGTTGATATACTCTCCTTCAAAAGTATGTATACATTAACAGGAAGCCTAAAAAACAGCAATAGGATAACAGAAACAAAGCAAGTACAAGAAAGTAATCAAAAAGAGAAAGAGAAAAAAACTAAAACAAAAAAGAGCAAAACAGACCAAAAAACAAAACTCGCTCTGAGGTCATTCCTTTAAGTGCAACTTCCTTTCACCTCTGATCTCTAACTCCTCCCCTCTGCTCTCAGTGCAGGCTGGTAGGGTTGCTCTCTGTGGGCCCCAGGCCTAGTTGGAGGAGGAGGATGGATCAGATCTGGATTCACCTGCTTGCTGCCTGTCAAGTGTCTGCCACTCAGATCTGATGTGTCTGTGTGGGATCCATCATGCAGGAGAGATGTCTGTCTCTCTGAGTTTGATAAGATTACCTCTAGGTCCCAAGTGGTTCAATGCTAATCTCTGCCTGGTCCCAAGACAGAAAATGGTTCCAGTTGGCTTTTCCTCACTGGTGGTGGAGCTCTTCTCTCCAGCTCTCCCCAGTCTTCTCTCTCCACCCATCAGATCCAGGGGTTCCAGCCACTTTACTGTCGCAGATGATGGTGTGGGCCAGGTGCCAGGTGATGAGAATCAGCTGAATTTGGCAGGCTTTTCTCAGGAGAGTCCCAAGAACAGCAGAGGATCCTCCTGTGCACCAGCAGTGCCAGTCTCAGGGTGCTGGGGGATTGCAATAACCTCCAGAGGAGAGCCCCAGGTTCATGAACCCAAGTCTCATCTCAAACTTTCATTCACCCACTGGCACACACCTATTCATGCAGAGACTCTTTATGGACACTTGCTTTTGCAGAGACTCACAGTTGACCAGTCCTGTTGCCATCTCGCCAGATGTCCTCCAAGGTATAATAATTTCATGTAATAAAATTTGCCCTTTCTAAGGTATACAGTTGGATGAATTTTGACAAGTGTAGTTAGGTAGCTACCACAACATTCCTGATATAGAACCGTCATCCCAAAAAGGCCCCTCAAGTCGCTTTGCAGTCAGTCCCCTTCTCCTGCCACCAGCCCCTGGCAACCACAAGTCTGATTTCTGTTCTGTAGTTTTTCCTTTTCCAGAATGACTTATGAATGAAGCCATATAGTGTGTAGCCTTTTTGTGTCTGACTTTTTTTTTTTTTTTTTTTTTGAGTTGGAGTCTCACTCTGTTGCCCAGACTGGAGTGCAGTTGGCACGCTCCCGGCCACCACAGCCTCAACCTGCTGGGCTCCGGCGATCCTTCCACCTCTGCCTTCCAAGTAGCTGGAAGTACACGTGCGCACTACCATGCCCGGCTAATTTTTTTGATTTATTGCAGAGATGAGGTCTCGCCAAGTTGCCCAGGCGGGTCTCGAACCTGCAGGCTGAGGCAATTCATTCACCTCGGTCTCCCAAAGCGCGGGATTACAGGCTGAGCCACCGAGCCAGGCCGACTTTTTTCACTTAGTGTACCTTTTTGAAATCATGCTATTATTTGTTGCATCTATTGGTATAGTTGAGTCTTCATATCTGCAGGTTCCTTATCCACAGATTCAACCAACCACAGATGGAAAATATTCAGAAAAAATAATATTTTTTTGAGTTGTAGTCTGACTGTCACCCAGACTGGAATGCAGTGGCATACTCACAGCCACTGCAGCCTCAACCTTCTGTACTCGGGATCCTTCCACCTCAGCCTTCCAAGTAGCTGAACCCACAGGCACATGCCACCATACCCTGCTAATTTTTTTGATTTACTGTAGAGACGAGGTCTCACCAAGTGACCCAGGCTGGTCTTGAACCCCTGAGCTCAGGCAGTCCTCTCACCTCCACCTCCCAAAGTGCTGGGATTACAGGCATAAGCCACCAATACAACAATAGAAATATAAAATGTAAACAATAATGTAACAACTTTGTGCATGGCACTTAACACTGTACCATGTATTTTGAGTATGGAGATGCTATAAAGTGTGAAAGAAGTTATATGCAAATATTATGCCATCTTATACAAGGGACTTCAGCAGCTGTGGATTTTGGCATGTGTTTTGGTTGGTGGTGGGGGGGTGCTAGAACCAGTTCCCTGCAGAGGACAGCTGTAGCTTTTTATTGATGAGTAGTATTCCAGTTGTGTGGATATATCCAGTAGTCCACTCATGAGTTTACAGACATTTGGGTTGTTTCAATTTGTTGGCAGTTGTGACTAAAACTGCTGAAAATACTCATGTGTTTTCGTTTCTTTGGAGTAAATACTTAGGGATGGAATGGCTGCATCACATACTAAGTGCGTGTTTAACATTTTAAGAAATGGCTAAACTGTTTCCTAAAGTGGCTGAACCATTTTTCATTCCCACCAGCAATGTATGAGAGTCACAAGTGTTCCATGTCTTCAGCAGAGTCTTATATTTTTATTAAAATGTCAGCCTTTCTATTTATAGGTGTGAAGTGGAACCTCATTGTGGTTTGAATTTGTCTCTTTAATAGCTGATTATGTTGAACGTCTGTTCATGTGCAGATGCCTTCTTCACTAAATTGTCTGTTCAAACCTATTCCCATATTTTAATTGGATATTTATTTTCTAGTTAGAGAGTTTTCCCTCTAATCCCATGAGAGGTTAAATATTATTGAGTTTTTAGGGTGCTTTATGTCTTCTGGATGCACATCCTTTCAGATAGATGTTTAACAAATATCTTCTCTGAAGCTACTGAGAGTGTTTTTTTCATTCTGCTAAAAACGTTTTTCTGAAGAGCAGAGGTTTTAAATTTTGATGAACTCTAATTTAGCAGTTTTTTTCTTTGTGCTTTTTTGTGTCTCATCTAAGAAATCTTTGTCCAAGAACCCATTATCTAATCCAAAATCACAACAATTTTCTCCTTTGTTTTTTTCCAGATGTTGTATAGTTACACTTAGGTCTATGATCCCATTTTGAGATAATCTGCATGTATAGTGTAAGGTATTTTATGGGTTTTTTTTTTGTTGTTGTTGTTGTTTTTGGTGTGTGGTTTAAAAGAAAATATTTCTGTAGGGCCTTACTGTGAATTGGTTACACAACTTACTGCAACTTATGTTGTGCCATCTCCCTCCAATATGGCCTGCTAAACAGAAGCCCAGTCGTGCAAAGGCACTCTGCTCCAGCCATTTTGTCAGGTCACTTGATTTTCTTCTCCATGTTGTCCAATCCATTTTCCTGTTCTAGCCTCATCTTCCCCAACCTCCTGCAGCATCCCCATATTGGCTAATGCCTTCCTTTCTGGACAAAGTTATCATCAACCAGCTTCTCACTTAGTAATGGAAGGCAGCAGAATTTCATCTGCGTTTTCTCGGCCATTAGTGACTAGGAAAAGTGCTGTCATGCCCGGTAGCCACTTGCCAACAAGGCCATCAGGAGGTAAAGCAACAGCCATGTTGGAGTTCTCCGTTGGAAGTCCTCTGGGATTTACACATTTATATACAGAGTAAGGAGGCCAGCTCATTTGAGTTTTGACTCCTGTGTAGTGACCTTTAATGCATATTGAAAAATTGCTGTTCTCAAGAAAATATAATCTATATCTCAAGTAACTTACTCAATGATTTGTCAGTATGCATTAAAACAATTGTTTAAGCTTATTGTTTGTATTATTTTTAGCTCATACATTCAGTAAATAACAAAAACAACAGTGTTTCCTACAATGTGTTCTTGCTAAAAATGTACCTTTGTGATTGAGGAACATTCTGCAAAACAGTTGACTTGGCTGCTTCAAAAGTGTCAACACTGTGAAAGATTTTAAAAAGACTGGGAGCCGGGCTCGGTGGCTCAGCCTGTAATCCCGCGCCTTTGGGAGGCTGAGGTGAGTGGATTGCCTGAGCCCGCGGGTTCAAGACCCGCCTGGGCAGCAAGACCTCATCTCTACAATCAAAAAAAATCAGCCGGGCGTGGTAGCGCATGCCTGTAATTCCGGCTACTTAGAAGGCTGAGGTGGAAGGATCGCCGGAGCCCAGCAGGTCGAGGCTGCGGTGGCCGGGAGCGGCCACTGCACTCCAGTCTGGGCGACAGAGTGAGACTCCAACTCAAAAAAAAAAAAAAAAATTGGGGGCCCACTGACGGAGGCTGAGGTGAGAGGACTGCCTGAGCCCAGAAGTTTGAGAAAAGCCTGAGCAACATGGTGAGACCTCAACTCTACAATAAATCAGAATATTAGCCAGGCATGGTGGCGTGTGCCTGTACTTCCAGCTACTTGAAGGCTGAGGTAGAGGATTTCCTGGTAGGTTGAGGCTGTAGTAGCCATGATCACGCCACTGCACTTCAGCCTGGGTGATGGTGAGACTCTGACTAAAAAAAAAAAAAAAAAAAAAAAAAAAATTGGAAACAGTTCTAAGTGGAAGGAGACTAAAGAAAACGTAATGCAATGTCTGATGCTTGATCAGATTGTGGATTTTTTAAGGCCATCGCGTGATTGGGAGCACTGGAAAAATGTGTATGTGAACTGTACAGTAGACAGTGATATGACTGGGAGCTGTGTACACCATAGCCACTTTAGTTGCCTGGACTCTCAGCTCCATTTCCCTCATTAGAGTCCACCAGTTTCTGCCTTGGCCTCCCCTCCCTGAATCATGGCCTGGACACACACGAAGCAGTGAGCTGGGGCAGCTCCAGGCTCTTTTCATTTATCTCTCACCTCCTGGAGATCGCTGTCCTTCAGTGCCTGGTGTCCAGTGTCTTGAAACTGTTATGGCACCTATTTCATCTGGTGTCTTCTTTTTTTTTTTTTTTGGTTGTTTTTGGAAGGAGGTTAAGTTGGTCTCTCCTACTCCATGTTGGCCAGAAGCCAATCATATCCTTTAAATCTGTTTCCTTTTGATCCAGAATCTAACCAAAGACCAGGCATTCCATGTCATGTCTTTGTTTTCTTTAATCTAACACATTTTGCCCCTTTTTTGGTTTTTCATGACACTGGCACTTTTTAAAAGAGTCTGAAACAGTTGTCTTGTAAATTGTCCCATAGTATGGATTTGTCTGTTTCCTCATGGTTAGATTCAGAGTAAACATTTTTGGGAGGAATACTACATAGGTGATGTATCCTTCTAATCTCATGACTTCAGGTGGCCCATAATGCTAAGTTTGATCATTTATTAACAGGGCATCTTATTGTATCCCACATCTTTAAAATAAAAATTTTTTTTAAATGTTTAAATGAGGGGGAAAAATGGCGTCTTCCAGAAATTGCCATTGTAAGGTTATTTTTCCCTTGGCAATTAATAATCTGTAGGTAATGCTTTGAGATCAGTGAAGATCAAGCTCTCAAGTGTCTTTTCACCCAGCTGGACATCAGTGGTAATCCTCTGAATCTATTATTACATTGGTGGCTACAAAATAACACTTTCTGTCATTCTTTCTCCACTGGCTGGCTGGCAGTTGTTCTGTGAAAGAAGAGCCCCCTCCCCTTTCTCTCTGAGTATCACTGTCAGTTCAGGGACTCTTCTTTACATTGATTGTGTTGTGTCTAATTATTATGGCTATTCTTCCGAATGCACACATTGTCCGGATTTAGCTAATGCAATCTCTGTTATTATTTAACCCCACCATGTGGGTTAAACTAAGCACTTTTTATACCCAGGGTAATTTTCAATATTTACCACTCCCAGCAGGAACTGAGTTGGGGCTTATTTAGACTCTTCTTAGAAGTCCACCTTCTTCCGTATACTCTCCACTTGAAGAGGGACTTCTGAGTTGGGGGGAAGTATTTATGGAACCACATAAGTATGGAGGTACTTATGAAACCACAGATCAGTGTTGCCCAGGTCTAGTTCTGATCACCTTTATTCTAGGCCACCATACCCACCAACAAACTTGCCCTCTGTTGGGCACCTCTGTCCTCATTCCTATTGGCCATCAGGTTCCTACCCAATTGTCCAGACCAGACTGTAGGCTTTAAGTCCTTTTCACCCAGCCCTGTGGCGGCCTGGCCTGCCTCTTTTACCTGCTCGGGTAACCCCTTTACCATTAATCTAATTCTTTGTGTTTTCATTTGTAGGATCCTGCCCAGCCATATAGCCTGCTGCCTCTGCCAATTTAAAAACAACCTTGAGGTTGTCTGCAAGACAGTCAAGCTGCTCTGTGAGAGCATATGTCTGAAAAACGCCTCACATCATTGTGAGTTCAAACTGCCCAGCGATAAGTTGCTAATCTGCAAGCTGAGATGGAGTCACCTGCTGAGCTGGAGAAGGTTCCGCCTACTTAGGTGGCTCTGAAGGTAGAGTTGAGGCCTCCCTGAGACTGAAGAGGGCTCGCCCATCTCAGAAGGCTCTGATGGCGGAGCTGGTGCCTCCTGTGCTATAAGAGAAAACTGATCCTGATCCTCCTTAGAGGGTTCTGGAGGGAGAACCTGGTATCCTGGAGAAGGTCTGACATTCTTAGGGGGTTCTGGCGGTTCAGCGGAGGCATCTTACTGGACTGAATATGGTTCTACCTCCTTGAGGGAATCTGGAGTCTGAGCTGTGGCCTCCTGCTGGGCTGGAGAAGATTCAGCCTCTTCAGAGGAATCAGATTGGTTTGGAGAAAATTTTCCCTGCCCAGTGGGAACAGAAGAGTCATCCTGCTGCACTGAATAAAGTTCAGCCTCCACAGTGGGCCCTGTTTGTATGGTGAGTGCCATATCCACATGTTGAACTGTGGCATCAGACACTAGTGACTGTCATCTATGGATGACAGTATCATCTCATCGTGAAGTGGATTTATATAGAATGGAGAGAATGCCGGATGCTGAGCTGTGTGCTCCTGCTGGACTGGGGAAGCTTCAGCACCCCCAGGGGGCTCTTGAGACCCAGCTGAGCTCTCCTGTGGGCTTAGAGGATGTTCCTGGGGGCTCTTCAGGCTGAGTTGGGATCCCTTGATGGAATGCAGAATGTTCATCCTTCTCAGGGGGATTGAGCTGCTGAACTAGAACCTCATGCTGATCTGTCAAAAGTCCAAACTGCTCAGGGACCCCAGAGGACTGAGCTGGGACCTCCTGCTGTATTAAAACCTCACTGTGATCTCTGTTCAGTCAGGCTGAACCATAACACTGGGCGATGTTGAAGGCTGAACTTGATCATGACTTGGAGTAGAAGCTGTTATTTCATGATGCTGACTAGAGAACTGTGGAGGCTAAACTGGGGCCTCCTGCTGGCTTGCAGATAGGTCAACCGCCCCAGGAGGCTCAGCTGGCTGGCCCTGTTCGCTGGGGGAAGGTTCGGCCTCCACAGGAGGCTCAGCTGGGGCCTCTTGCTGGGCTGGAAGAGGTTCAGCCTCCTTGGTAGCTGCAGACAGTATGGTGATAGCCACATACAGAGGTTTCTCTGTACTGTTGGGCGTGTTGTGCACATGAGCTCATCCACACCTGGGGGTCGCACTGTCATCTCCTGATTGGGAGGCACTTCAGCCATGGCCTCCATAGGAGGCTTTGGAGCTGATTAGTTTTTTAGTTTGACATAGTTCCTTCTGTAGGTGACTCTGAAAGCAAATAATTCATGTGGGAAATGAGCCCCCACAAATCATTGGGTGCTGGTTTAGGTGACTCAACTGTTCCCTGGAGACAAGAGCACGGGTACGTGAGGCTCTGCGGCATGGAGGGCAGCTCAGGCCCCAGGTGACTGAACTCCCGCTGCATCTCATTGGCCTGTCTGATGGGTCACACAGCATTGAAGGCAGGCACGATGGAGTTGGCCTTGAAAGGGTTTGCAGAGTCTTCAGAGATAGTGCCTTCTGGCATGGTGAGGTTTCCCACAAACATTTTTTCTTGAAAACCAGTTCCTGATGAGGGGGTTTCAGTAGTTTTTTTTGTAGATGGCTCTGAAAGAGCAAATAGTTCCAGAAAAGGATTTTCTTGAGGGCTCAGGTCTCATGAAGATGGAAAAGCCCCTCGCAAGGGCGAGTTGATGAGGCTCCTGACTGCAGGATCTCAACCTCGTGAACCTTCCTTCCCGAACTTCTGACTCACCTTGGCCTTGGGTGCTCTGTGGACCACCTGGAAGTGAGTTTTATCTAACTGGTTTGGCGTCCTCCATCCCTTTTGTTTTTGCAGCCACATCTTCTAAAATAACGATGGTATACCATAAATCTTAGGACTCCTTTTGATCCCCAGGCAGGGCTGTTGCAGGGGCAGCTGGGAGCACACCCATCGACTTTTCTATGGAAGACAGATTAAGCACCTGTGTGGATGAGGGCTTGGTATGGGAGAGTCTGCCCACCAGTTTCTGGAGCCTCTGCACCCTATGAGCCCATTCTGGCTCCCTTGGGGATGGCTTCCCATGCCTCCTCTCCATGGCAGCATCCAGATGGCTGGGTGCTCTGTTTCCTCCTGATACACTGATCTTGAAGTGTCTTCTTGAGGTGCCTTTTCTTAATGCCCCTGGGCCCCTTGTTGACTATGTCCACAGTTTGCAACCTTTTCCTGAAAGCCTGAATCTTTGACAGACTGTTTCCCTATGCTGGGCAGTTTTCATTTGGCGATATTTGATGTCTAAACTTAAGAGAACCTAACGGGCTAGGCTGCAGCGGCATTGGAGCTCTTACTTTCTTCTGGACTTTATTAATTTTAAAAAAAAATTCTGCATCAAACCACTTTTTTCGAAGATAGTGCCTTCTCATACTTTTGAAAGTTGCATTGTTGGATGTAGGTTCAAGAGAGAAGCTCTCCCTGTGTTGATTTCCAAAAGAACGACGACTTAGCTTCATTATGAGCTTTTGAAAAAAGCAGTTTAAGACCTCACCTTTTTGAGGTTTCCCTGTGAGAAATAAACCAAGATGTAATTGGCAGCATAAGTTCTTAGGGATTGGATTTCTGGGAAAGATTTTAATTCTCCCTCACTGATGAGGCTTACCTTGGCTGGGTAAGTTATTCTTGGTTGAAATTGCTTATCTTTGAGTACTTTGAAGATTGGGCTTTAAGCTCTCCTAGCCTGAAGTGTAGATAAATCTGCTGCTATTCTAATTGGCCTTCCCTATTATGTAGTCTGATCTTTTTCTCTTGCTGCCTTTAGGTTTTTTCTTTTATACCTACTTTGTTTAGGCAAATTTACTGTGTGTCTGGGAGTCAGTCTTCTCATTTGTTGTCTTGCAGGGGTTCTCTGAATCTCTTGTGTTTGAATTTTCGCATCACTGATGAGATGAGGGATGTTTTCTTGAATAATTTCATGGAAAGTTTGTTTCAGGATGGTCTCTGTCTCTCTTTCTGCCTCAGGAAGTCTAGTTACTCTTAGGTTCAGTCTCTTGAAGTAATCGTTCATCTCTTGAAGGTTTTGTTCTGTCTTTTTAAGCTTCTTTTCTATGTTTTGACAGTTTGGGTTTGTTCTTTATTTTGGTCTTCCAGCTCTGAGATTCTTCTGCTTGGCTAATTCTACTTTCCATGCTTATTAGTTTGTTATTTATGTCAATCACAGTATTCTTTACTGCTGTTATTTCAGTGATCAGCTCCGTCCTATTTCCCTCTTGTCTCTTCTCATTCTTTTTATTGTCGCTATTAATGTATGTCTTGATGTCTGGGTTTGTCATATGTGACCAGTCATTCTAGGGGCTTTTCATGGTTTGCATTCCAAAGTCTGTTTCCTCAGTGTCTAACCTCCTAGAGGCCTGTGTGAGACCTATATTCTTCTTTTGGTTTTTCTTAATTTGTGTAGATTTTCCTCCCACTTTTTTCTCCACCCCCGTCTTCTTTAATTCTGTTGTTCAGGGGTGAAGGGGTTAGTTTTACTTCTGTTTGTTCAATCTCCTATTCTTTCTTATGTATATCCTCTGGCATTGTTCAATTACATGTGGGGTGCATGAGCTACACAACAGTGAATGCTCAGAAGCATCCGTGTTCATCATTGTTATTTCTCTGGAGCAGGGTTTCACATCTTCAGTGCTACTGGTCTTTTGGGCTGTGCAGTTCTCTGTTGTGGGGTTTGTCCTGGATTCTGCAGGGTATTCAGCAACATCCCTGGCCTCTGCACCTCAGAAGCCAGGAGCACATCCACAGCGGTGACAACCAGAACTGTCTCCAGACGTTGCCAGATGTCACCTGGGTGCAAAACCACACTGGCTGGGAACCACTGTCTTCAATGATTCTCTGTGACCTGTGATCTCATTAATTTTTGCTAGAGACCAAAAGGACTTGTTATATAATTCCAGTAACTTTCTATTAGTAACAGTATTCGTATTTCAAAGTGAATAGCAAAAAAGTTTACAAATACATTTTATAAAAGTTCCAAATATAATGAAGTCATGTCTGTAACTTACATGACCTGCAAGAATGGTAGTGCTTCAAACTTCCCTCTCTCAGTAAACTGTATTTTATTGCAGGATAAGTGTAGTGCTCTAACAGTCCTCGGCTCTGCTCTCCAAACTTCAAGTGGGGGGTCAGAGCGAGGGCCAGGATTTCAGGAGGGCCCTAGCAATACCCTGCACTCAAAAGCAGCATCAGAGGGTCACATTTCCCTCAGAAAGATACATGCAGAGGTCCCGGGTCCTGCTGGCCATTTTCAGTTATGGCTACACTGGCCACATCACCCTGGAGCCTCCATCTCCACACACCTGAACTGAAGCGTGTGGTTCTTCCTCACTCATGACATCTGCGATCTCCTCCCTGTGTCTGTTCTCCACAGCGATCCTACCATTTTCTGAAATAAAGTTAGCAAGGATCATCAACTCAGAATTCTTGTTCAGAACTTCCTCCATATAATGGTAGCAGCCCATCATGAGGCATTCTTTTGATTTTCAAAAGCAGAAAATAAAAGTATTTTCCTAGAAATTTTCTTATCTCACATTTCAGGGTGTTTTCAGGTTTTTGTGGTTTTGTGTTTTTTGTTGTTGTTGTTGTTGCTGCTGTTGTTGTTGTTTTTAATCAGGATCTCACTCTGTCACCCAGGATGGAGCACAGTGGCACAATCACAACTCCACAGCCTCAAACTCCTGGGCTCAAGTGACCCTCCCACCTCAGCCTTCCCAAGTAGCTGGAACTACAGATTTGTAGCAACATGTCCAGCTTGCTGTGTTGCCCAGGCTCATTTTGAACTCCTGGGCTCAAGCAGTCCTCCCACCTCAGCCTCACAGAGTGCTGGGACTACAGATGTGAGGCACCATGCCTGGTCACATTTCAGTTTTTAATATACAGATTTGTTTAATGTTCACTCATAATATGATTAAATAGTATGGCTTTGGGTGGGGGTCAAAGGGCATCCAAACCTGGGATAGAGACTCCTGGGCTAGTAGACACTTCATATCAGAAGAGACAAGTGCCTACTCCCCAGAACCAAAATCCTGCCAGATGCAATGAACAATGCTTCAGAGAGAGAGAGAGAGAGAGAGAGAGAGAGACAGAGACAGAGACAGAGCATTTGAACATTTTATTGACACAAACTGACCTGCAAAGCTTATAGACAATACGACTTCCTTCAAGGCAAATGAGAACCATATGGCTTTTGGCCAAGCAGTTTGGAATCATAATCATTGTACTAATAGTGTGGTTACAACAAATATACTTATTTTCAGCTGGGTGCAGTGGCTCACAGCTATAATCCCAGCATTTGGAAGACTGAGAAGAGAGGATTGTCTGAGTCCAGGGGTTCAAGACCAGCCTGGGCAACTTGGTGAGACCTTGTCTCTACAATAAATCAAAAACATTAGCCAGGCAGGTTGGCGCGTGCCTGTGGTTCCAACTACTCGGGAGGCTGAGGCACACAGGATAAGGGATGCAGCCACCCCCACTCTTCTGGCATGCTGTAGACCAGAGGCAGCACTGTGGTTGTAGCAGGGGCTGGTGAGAGCCATGGAATTGACCCGCACAGGGAGGTCAGCCCTGGGGTTGCTGGCAGACTGTTAGCAGCCCAGAGTCCTAAATGCCCGTATCCAGCGTGAATGGAACTCTCCCCAAACCAGCAAGTGAGCACCATTCTAGTGGCCCAAGATTGTGCAATGCCCCAGAGGAGTGCTGTTCTGGCCAGCAGAGCCAGGCAACTTGCCAGGTTGGCCTGGACAGCCCTGAAGGCATGAGCCCTGGAGCTCTTCAGGACCTCTGGTCAACCCCATGGATTGGTGGTGGGTCAGAGAATACCCCAAAGAGAGACAGTCTGGGACAATCCCAAACACTGAGGAGAATTTGGACAATTTCAAGTGTGACGTCTGCTAAGGATCTGGCCTGGGCTGGGGCCTGGGACCCTGCTTGGCTGGGTCTCAGGGAAAACTGTGTGGTAGAATGAAGGAAGTTCATATTCCTGGCTACTGTCCCGTGAAGAGGTAGAGTCTAATTTTATTCCCTTTGAACCTGAACTGGCCTTAGTGACTTGCTGTATCAAGAGAATGTGAAATTCTGGGATTTCCAAGGCCAGCCCATGAGAAGCTTCGTGGCGTCTGCCCAGCTTCTCACAGGGCTCACTCTGGGAGCCTGAGCCACCATGGAAGAAATCCAATTGCCCTGAGGCCATTGTGCTGGAAAGGCCATGGGTATGGACCTTAGTCAGTTTTCCCAGCTGAACCCAGTCTTCCAGTCATTCCTACCAAGGTGCCATCCATGAGAGCGAGGCTGTCTTGTGCCCTCTGTGCTAGTCAACTGAATCCCACTGTGACCTCCACAGACTCCACATGAAACAGAAGGATGACCCAGCTAAGCCTTGCCCAAATCCCTGTCCAAAAATCAAGAGACAGAATAAAATGGATGAATTTTAAGCCACTGAGTTCTGGGACAGTTTGTCATGCAACAACAGATACCTAACCTCGAAAAGTTTCTCGTCTAGTTGGGGTGACAGGATGCAGGGCTTATGAAAATATCACAGTGCAAGACAGTGTGGGGATGTGGAATTAGGAGTGAAGACAGTTCCATTCCATCAGAATGCAGGAACAGAAGGGATCACTGAAAAGGTTGATGATGCAGAAGCTTTCCAGAAGAGATGGGATTTCAGCCAGACCTCATGATACAAAATAGATGAAGACATCTAGAGGTGGATGGGCATTCCCGGCAGCCAGCAAAGGGCAAGGGGCAGGTGGGCTCAGGGGACAGCAGTTTGGCTCCCCTCAGCCAGAGTGGACGGTTTCTGCAGTGGAGGAAGATGCAGTTAGAATGTGAGTCAGTCATGCCATGACAGGAAGGATGCTTTGCCTCCACCCTGTGACCGGAGGCCTGTACAGTGGGCTCTGGGCCTCGGTAACAACGTAAAACCGTGTTTCAGGAAATTGACGTGATGACTTTATGCTCTCTGCTTTGACTTGAACTTCGAGAGGGGCCCCGCAGTTTAGAGTCCCAGCAGTTGACAAAACAGTTCCCGGCCCATTTTGTTCCCCTTGTGGTGAAGCTTGAAGCACGTCCCTCTGAGAGGATCTGGGGTCTGTCCCACCAGATGACACTTAAGTCTCATCTCTGACATCATGCTGCTTTGCTGTGTCTCTGGCCGTCTCACTGGGATGAAATAGAACAATTCTGTTCTCCCTTCTAGCACCCACCGGGGCCTGCTCCATCTCCTGTCCTGGTCCCCCTACTCCGTGCTCCTTTGGGTCCTGCTTTCTCTCAGCCCTCCTTGCCCCTTGTCTGTCCCACCTGTGCGAATGCTCACGCACCACCTGGCACAATTGGTGCCAACCGTGACTATGTCTGGCTTCCCCCACTAGGCCCTGAGAGCTGGGCCAGAAGTCCTCATCATTCCTCAGCCACACCCTTCGACCATCTTCCTCGATGGTGCTCAACGATCTTTCCATTTTTTAAACTTAATTAATTTATTTTAGAGACAGAGTCTCACTCTGTTGCTCAGGCTGGAGTGCAGTGGTGTGATCATAGCTCACTGCAGCCTGGACTTCATGGGCTCCAGCGATTCTCCTGCCTCAGTCCCCCCTCCCCAAGTAGCCAGGACTACAGGCACACACCACCACACCCAGCTAATTTTAAAAATTGTTTGTAGAGATGGTGTCTTGCTGTATTACCCAGGCTGGTCTCAAACTCCTGGCCTCAAGAAGTCCTCCTGCCTCAGCCTTCCAAAGGACTGGGTTTATAGGCGTGAGCCATCATGCCCAACCACCTGAAAGATCTTTCTATAACAGAGTTGATGTATTGCCATGGTAAACCTTTTGACAGTGCCTGGTGCCTACAGGACGCAGTGATATGCCCTCAGTCAGCAAACAGAGGCCTCCTGACTGGCCTCACACCGGTGGGCTCCCCCACCCTAACTAGAGTAATAACAGCCGTCCTTACAGGGCCTCTGTGTCTTCCAGCCTTCGTATGACTGTTTCCTGGGCCTCGGATACCCTTCCCACAGCCTCAGGCCTCCAATATTCTTGATCACTCTTCAAGTCTCAGCTCTGACTTTGCCTCCCTTGGGGAGCACTTCTGGTCCCCTGGCTGGGCTGCAGCTCCTCTCTGTGCTCCCTAGCCCCTGGTGCCCCTCCTGGCACTCCTCACAGGGGCCCTGGCTCTCCGTCAACTGTTCTGAGGGCAGAAGATGCATTGTTCATCCCAGAACCTAATGTGGAGTCGGTGCTTATGAAACCTCTGTTGCCTGGAAATAGGCCCCACCACATCCATCACGCTCCTCATCTCTACAATATATCAAAAAATAAGCCAAGCATAGTGGTGTGTGCCTATAGAGCCAGCTACTTGGAAGCCTGAGGTGGAAGGATCACCTGAGTCCAACAGGTCGAGGTTATGGTGGCTCTGAGTATGCCACTGCATCCCAACCTGGGCAACAGAGTTGAGATTCCAACTCAAAAAAAAAAAATGTATAGAAGGCATTTGGGATTGTCATTATGATGGGGGAGAGAGGACTTCAAGCAATTAGTAGGAGCAGTGCAAAGGTTCTAGAGGATCTACAATGCATGGGGCAGTCACACACTATGAAGACTTGTCCAGACCCAGCTGTCTACAACTCCCTGGTTAATAATCCAGCAAGGGCTGGATTTCGAGACTATTAACTTGGCCAGAAAGCCTGTTTCTCAGTATTGATAATCCCCTCCTTCTTTGGTGTGGTATGTTTTTGTGACTCCCACCCTCCCATGTGACTTGTAAGAACCCTAAAAACAGATCCCGTCGTTCTCTGGCCATTTGGCTTCATTGTAAACTGCAGTAATGGGCCAGAATCAATGTGGCTATCCCTGGATTGTTCAAATTAGTTCCTGATGCACTGCATTTGTACTTTTCCACATAAATATGGGGTCTTTCTTGGTATTTTTTGCCATTGGTTTCCCAACAATTGGATGAAACATATCTTATTTCTTGGAATAAGTGAATACTTTTCTGTCTGCCAAAAGTTGTTTTGTACTCATTACACATCATTTATAATCTTCTTACTTTCCCCAATTTTTCAGAAGCCTGTTTTGGGGTTTACCATTCCCTGTAATCTGAATTGATACATCATTTCTTACTCACTTTTTTTATTAAGAAAAAAATCATTAAATAATTTGTGGCACCTTGTATGATTAAAGTACTTTGGCTGATATCCAGATGACTTTTAATTTGTCGAGTACCATGGCATGAAATCTGTATATTTATTAAATTTGGATGATTTGATTCCAGGGTTGGGACATCTAGCTCACCAAGAACCTTGGCAGGCTCTAGGAGGGCAAGAAGAGCTGAAAGTCCACAGGCCACAGTCACTTCTAAAAGTCAGACACCACAGGGAGAAAACGTGCCACAGTAAAGGTTCTTTTCCCTCTGTTTGGTTGAGTAATCGATGACAACAGCAAATCTGAAATCCTCACCATCCCCTACCCCTCCACCCATACCCCCATCTCCTTCTCCAAACTTTCGATGACTTTCCACTGTTCTTAGGAAAAGGCAATGTTCTTATTAGCGTCTCCAAGACCAGGAGTGGTCTGTCCCTACTTTTTTTCGGCATCAGCTTACCTTCATCCTCATCACCTTCTGGACTCCAGCCTCACTCTCTTACACATGGTCTTCTTTAATGCCAGAGGGCATTTACACATGTGCATTTTTCTGTCTCTGAGATTGTCCCTCTTGTCGTCTCACACCCAGCACAGTGCCCGGCACATGGGACACACAGATAGGTGTTTGCTGGAAGAATAAATGGGCATAGGCTTGGGTGACAATTCTCAGGTTTGGGATATTTTGTTTTGTTTGAGTTTGGTTTGATTTGGCCTAAACACTATCAAGTGGAGAAACCAGAGTTCGCAAAGTAGCTAGCCAGGAGGCCCAGGATGCTTCTTCACCCGCATGCTGGTGTTCTTTAGCTACGGTCTCTGCCTAGTCTTCTCCTTTGTTGATACAACCAGCCTGGTCCCATGGTCATCCATTCACAACCCAGGCATAAACATGGTAGCCATGTTCATGAAACATGAAACTTTGTTCTAAATATTTGGTTTCAATTCAATGTATAATCATGCATGTATTTCAGTCAATGTCAGACTGATAAATGATGATGGTCCCATAAGATTATAACACCACATTTTTACTATACCTTTTCTATGTTTAGATACACCATTACTCACCATTGTGTTACAACAGACTATAGGATTCAGTATAGTCACAGGTACAATATAGTCACTATACAGGTTTGTTGCCTGGAGCAATAGGCTATACCATATAACCTAGGTGTATAGTAGTCTACGCTATCTAAACTTGTATAAATACACTCTATGGTGTCCACGTAATGATAGAGTCACCTAACAATGCATTTCTAAGAACATATCCCGGTCATTAAGTAGCATGTGACCATAAAGACCATAAATTGACTTTGATGGAAACTCAGAAGGCGTCATCTTAGAATTCTCACCAGGCTTGTATTTTTTAGAAAAATCACAAACCCTGTCCTTAAAATCTCCATGTTTTCTCGATGAAAACCCTGAGGTATAAAAGGGGGCAGTGGGCCATTGCTTTGTTAGACTCTGGTGTGTCCACATGGCTGCCATATTTCTTAGCTTTGGCTTGCTCCCCTGCCTTGGGAAGGTGAATCCCCTTTCTCTCCTCTCTCTAATTTAGTTTCTAAACAGACGATATTTTTTTTCAATCTAAATAAAAATAAAAAGGGGCAGAGACTCATCAAGAACACCCAACTCCGGAGTGGCAGAACTGTCATTTAAAACCCAGAGCCTTTGACTCCCAGAGCAGTGCTCTCTTTGCTCTTCATCTCCAGAGCCCATCCACTGTGGATGGCATGGATGTGTGTTGAACGGCTTTGAAACTACCTAAGTACCTGTATTCGTACTTATCGAGGATTCCACTTTATGCAATTAATGCATACAAAAGCAAGCCCGGTTTTATTAACATTTTTATCCAAATTGCTGTGCAGCTTGATTGATGAGAGGAAATCTTCCTCTCTTATCTAAAGATGCTGTGTTTCTGTTTTCCATGAGTATGACAGTCAGGAGAGTAGCGACCTGAAGTGACTCTTCTGAATTAGCCCCGACTGAGTAAGCTCTAGCAAGCGCTGTGTGAGGTTTTCCTCTTTCCTTTCTCCATGTGAATACCCACTGTGAAATGTAGCTAGGGAAGGTCTTCTCGGTCAAGCCTTGGTGTGCATCTACTACAGGCACTGTGAGTCATTGCCCCTAGATATTTGACAAATCATATTCCTCTTCAGTTTAGTTATATCTAAACTGTGAAGCCATAAACCTGTGTGAATAACTAACTGTAAGATAATAAAAACCTTAAACTGTGGTCTCCTGAAACGTTACTCACATTGTGCTTTGGCCACCACATTGCTGAGGCATTCGAAGGGTTTCTTGGCCTCCCAGGGGGCCAGGTGCGGTAGATCATGCCTGTAATCCTAGCACTTTGGGAGGCTGAAGAAGGAGTATTGCTTGAGTCCCAGGAGTTCGAGACCAGCCTGAGCAATGTAGTGAGAACTTGTCTCTACAAAAATAAAAAATAACCAGGCATAGAGTACACACCTGTAGGCCCAGCTACTTGGGAGACTGAGGTAGAAGGATCACCAGGAGGTCGAGTCTGTGGTAAGCCATGATCATGCCACTGCACTTCAGTCTGGGTGACAGTGAGATCCCAGCTCAAAAAAAAAAAAAGAAAAAAGCCTCCCAGGGACATGCTCTGGACCCAACTGTCTCATGGGTATCTGAAGGCTGCCTTTCTTGTTCACTCCACAGCTTAGACTTTGGGCATCAAGTTAAAGCACTGCAGGCTTTTTTTTTTGCAGTATGGTTCAAAACTGAGGTGATTTTAACCTGATTAACAATACAGAAGTAATGTATTAATAGTTTCCACTATGCCTAAGAGATGCTAAAACTACCCATCACATCATTTAAGTCAGAAGAGCCAACTGTGAAAGCCAAGTTCTTCCACTGTAGTGAGAAGTAATTCTGCCAAAATGGGTGCTCATTTGGTTAGATGTGGTGAAATATAGGTCATCTCTGTGAGATGCTCATGATTCTTTCTTCTACTCCATTCAACTGATGTGCTAAATCACCTTGAAAGATTCTCCAGCCGGGTACGGTGGCTCAAACCTGTAATCCCAGCACTTAGAGAGGCAGAGGCGAGTGGATTGCCTGAGCTCAGGGGTTCGAGACCAGCCTGAGCAACATGGCGAGATCTTGTCTCTACAATAATTTTTTTTAAAAATTAGCCAGGTATGGTGGCACACATCTGTAGTTCCTGCTACTTGGAAGGCTGAGGCAGAAGGATCACCTAAGCCCAGTAGGTCAAGGCTGAAGTGGCCATGAATACGCCACTGCACTCCAGCCTGGGTGACAGAGTGAGACTCCAACTAAAAAAAAAAGAGAGAGAGAGAGAGAGAGAGTTTCCTCCAGTGTTGACTATCCTCAATTCCTGATGCAAACCCTACTTAATTTTTTTTTTTTTTTTGAGTTGGAGTCTTGCTCTGTTGCCCAGACTAGAGTGCAGTGGCCGCTCCCGGCCACCGCAGCCTCAACCTACTGGGCTCCGGCGATCCTTCCACCTCAGCCTTCCAAGTAGCTGGAATTACAGGCATGCACTACCACGCCCAGCTGATTTTTTTATTTATTGTAGAGATGAGGTCTTGCTGCCCAGGCGGGTCTCGAACCCACAGGCTCAGGCAATCCACTCACCTCAGCCTCCCAAAGGCGCGGGATTACAGGCTGAGCCACTGAGCCCGGCTTCTACTTAATTTTAATACATTATCTTAGACATAACGTTGTTCTTTAATTAGCTAGCATTAATTCAGGTTTTATTGTATAGATGATTGTAAGAGTCATTGGCCTATCTTCTCCTCAAACATCAACTGGAACATACTTGTAAAGACATATGGACCAAAACTTTTTTTTTTAGTGGGCAGGAGTTTTTGTGGGTAGGAGTAGCAGGAAAATAATCCTTGCCTTAATTCAAAGGAACTACATAACATTGCATCTCTACAATAATTAAAACAAAGTAAGTTTTCATTAATGTAATTTATGGGGGCTCTGGAATTTTTTTGTAGATATTGAGCAATGACCACCTAAGCCTACCAGTACTACAGAGTTTTTGTTGGGACAAGTTCTTCCCCAGGAATGATGATGACTCCAAGAGAGTTACTGTATGGTTTGAGATGTGTTCGGTCTCCACTGTATTCATAATACAAACTACAGAAAGAAGAAACTGCCAAAAGTTTCTTGATAGATGACAATAAGATAAAGTATAATACAAAAATGAATAACCTGTGGACACCATCCTCAAGAAATATGATCCCAACGTGTTAATGACCTGACTCTGCTGTTATCTATGGGATCTAACCAGTCACTTTACCATTCTGGGACTCTTATTTTCTTTATCTGCACCCCCACAACCAGACATTTCTAATAATAATCACTGTAACTCCCATATAATGAGTGCTTACTTGGTGCCAGGCACTGGACTTGAAGCCTGCTTTTATCTCCTGTGTACACCTGCATTCATTTACATGCTTTAGCTCATTTAATCAGCACAATTCTTTGAGTGGTTACATTGTGATCACAATTTTGCCTATGAAGAAACTGACGTTCAAATAAGGCCAGGCGTGGTGGCTCACACCAGTCATCTCAGCACTTTGGGAAGTCAAGGCAGAAGGATCGCTTGAGGCCAGGAGTTCAAGACTAGTCTAGGCAACACAGCAAGACTCCAGGCTCTACAAAACATTTTTTAAAACTAGTCAGGTATAGGGGCACACACCTGTAGTCCCAGCTACCCAGGAGGCTGAAATGGGAGGATCGCTTGGGCCCAGAAGGTGGAGGCTCCACAGTGAACCATGATCATGCCACTACACTCCAACCAGGACAATAGAGTGAGACCCCGTCTCAAAAAAATAATAATAATAATTTTAAAAGGGAGAAAGAAAGAAAAATACATAGCCCAGGACTTGAACCCAGGGTGTTTGACTCCAGAGTCAATGCACTCTCTTCATCTGTGCTCTATGCTGGGATGCGTATGAGGTCATGGGACTATAGGGAGGAAATAAGTGGATGCAGAGAAGAAGCAGGCATGATTCATGAAGTCTGGGCCATAGGGTGTCAGTGAGCCCACCCATACCCATGATGTTGACAGCAGAGAGTGTATTGGCTTGGCACCCTTGTGCCTGGCTGAGGAAGGACAAAGGCAACAGCTGCAGGAACCTTGTCCCCTGCCAAGCTGTCTCCTGGGCTCTTCCAGTGCTCCTGGATGTTCTGTGGCCTAGGATATTTCCTGGTGCCTTCTCACCACATGCATACACAATCTATAAACTGCAAAGTCCTACGGAGCACACCACTGCCTTAACAGCCAGCACTTGAAATTATACTCAGTCCCAACCCCCACGCCCTCAACCCCTGTGCCCACCTCTAGCCTCTCCAGCAATCTTCCCCGACAGTTCATGCTGACTACCTCATTCCCCTGCTCAGAGCCCCTCTCTCACAGATATTCAGGTCTTCTCTGATCTGGGCTCAGCCCATCTTCCAACGTATGTTTTGCATGCAGCCATTAACTAACTGAAACAGAGAAGGGGCGAACAGCAAGACAAAAGAGAACTCAGCTCGCCAGTCAGCAGTATTTGCTAAAGCAGTGCTTCTCAAACTTTAGCATGATGCAAAACCCTGGGAATTTGGTGAAATGCAGATCTTAATTCAGGAGGTGTGGGGCTGATACCAGATTCTGCATTTCCCATAAGCTTCCAGATGTTGTAGCTGCTGCTGGTCCCTAGACCTTACACTGAGTAGCAAAGCACTGTGTCATCATCTAATTGGGGGCTGGGAAGAGAATTGGGTATTCAAAATCGCTTTCTTTCAAGAATACATTAACACTATTTGAAAAAATCACCATTTTTGTAAACGAGAAGGTCAGTTTCATATGGTTCAATCTAACAACAGGTCATCCATCAATCAACTCCTAACAGAAAACAAAGCTCATGGTATCAGGATCCTAGTCAACTCACCTTGGAATAAAGAGGCGATAAGACTTCAGATCACAGTTCCAAAGGTATTAACCTTGAAGAAGAGTACAGCCTTGGCCCTGTACTTATCAGCCCCTTTCTCACAGCCCCTGAGAGAATGCTACCGGTGGGGAAAGTCCATGACGAGTGGAGACTCCTTCCTGACTTGTTCTAGCTTGCACATTGGAAAGAAGGATCACCCCAGTGAATTGCCTTTCGCTGGCCTGCTCTGGTGTTCAGAACATACTGCAACTCCAAGTCCTGAAATGCTGGCACATCACTAGGTGGTCCCAGGTGGTTTTGTAGGTCCCCCGAATCAGTGGGATGATCTTAGCAGAAGGCAGGTGCAGGTGTTACACTTCTCATTAGAAGTTTATCCGGCTGGGTGTGATGGTTCACACCTATAATCCCAGTACTTTGGGAGGCCGAGGTGAGTGGATTGCCTGAACCTACGGGTTTGTGACCAGCCTGGGCAACTTGGCGAGATCTCATCTCTACGATAAATCAAAAAATTAGTCAGACATGGTGGCATGTGCCTATAGTTTCAATTACTCAGAATGCTGAGGTGGAAGGATCGCCTGAGCCCAGCAGGTCGAGGCTGCAATGACTGGGAGTGTGCCACTGCCCTCCAGCCTGGGTGATAGAGTAAGATTCCAACTCAAGAAAAAAAAAAAAGAAACTTACCCAGCACTGGAAAGGAGGTGTGTGTTGAGTGTGGGAGAACCCCACAGCTGTTGGTTATTCCACATGCCCCCATTTCTCCACCTGCAAAAAGTCCTGGTTGTGTGTGTGGAGGGGGCGGGGAAGAGGTTAATGGACAAGACCTGATGGATCCTGCAGAGGCAGAGCAGCCCCCAGGCCCTGCCCATGGTCACCCTTCTGATGGCAGAGTAGCTGCCTTAGAGTCATCTGTCTCTATTGGTAAAAGTCACAAATGGAAAAGGAATAGACACATCAGATCTTTCAAGAACAGCAATAATGCATGCCCTCTCCATGAGATGCTGACTCAGGGTGCTAAGGATATTCTCAGATTTAAGGTACCATCTGTCTGAGTGGGCACTGAAAGGATATTGATGCTCACTGGTGATGTCTTTCTGGTACTCTACCCCAGCTGCCCTCCAGCAGGTGCACTTTTAACAAATACCAGTGTCCGGTTACCACCCCCAAATCAATTAAATCAGAAATGGAGGGGGCCTAAGCAGGCATAGGTGGGCTTTAAAAAGCACCAAGGTTTCTTGCACTCCATTTCCCCCAACTCGCCCCTGACTACAGTGGGACCAGAGAACAGCTGGAGCCCTGTGACCAGGCAGAGACCTACAATGACTCACCCACCCAGCTCTGCCTAACCTCCAACTTGGGAGCTAAGACCCCATGGTTGTATAAGGGAACAATACATCTTAAGGAGGTGCTGAACACCTGCTCTCAGCTCTTGGATCTGGCCCAGGGAATTCCTGGCTCCCTCCTCCACCCCAAGCTGCTGGCAGCACACCAAATGCAGCGCCCAGTGCCTGACACCGGACACACACCACCATAGCCCATTATAGTGGATCATCCATGGACCTGGACGAGTGGAGAGAAAGGACAGGTGGAGAGAAAGGATCGGTGAAAGAGGAGCCGCCCACCGCAGCCATTTTCCAGGCAGAGATTCTCATTGTCCCGCCCATCTAAGAGCAGCCTCCACCTTGGTTTCTAAGGTAACCTCACCAAACAGGAGACAGAAGCCTCTCCCCTACACTGAACCAGACACAGACAACTCAGTCCTATGGCAGACCTCTCAGGCAGCAAGCCAAGGGAACCAACCCAAGTTATGAGTAAATCTATCTGCCTGAAATGAGAGCAAAGAGGAGAGGCTAGAGATCAGAGCTGAGGAGACGTTAGACACTCAGGAAAGCCTCCAGAGTTCGTCTGGTTTCTTATTTTGATTTTATTGTTTTGACTGTTTGTTTTGTTCACTTTTGTTTGCTTTTTGAGTTAGACTACTTGTTTGTGTTGGGGAAAAACACATCAAAAGGCATGATTTTATTGGACTGTCTTTGTGTGATTAATGGTATGCTTTAGGGAATTGTTTTTGTTTGGTTTTTACTCTTTTCTGGCCTTGTGTCTCTTTTCATTCATTAGTTGGTATGTATGTCTGATTTCCCTCTTACTCTTCTCTCTCTCCAACTTCCTCTTGATGCCCCCTTCTTCCATTATTTTCCTTTTTCTTACCTCCTTTTGTTCCAGGGAGCAAACCTAGACTGCATGGACAGATTGTAAGGCAGTGGGAAGTGGATTCCAGTGTGCTCACACACCTGTTGGTGAATAGGTGATCTGCAAATAGATTCTGAATCACAGCTTCCCCTTCAATTAAATCTCAAAACTGCAAAAAGTACAACCCCATCTCACAGTCCAGAAAGAACAGGAGATTGAACAAAAAGAAGTAAAAGCAACCCCACGTTCCCTGAAAAACAGAATTAAAGAAGGGGAGGGAAAGGGGGAGAGAAAAATCTACACAAATGAAGAAAAAACAAAAGAAGAATATGGGTCTCACGCAGACCCCTGGGAGATCAGACCCTGAGAAAACTGACTTCGGAATGCAAACAACAAAGGGCCCCCAGAATGACTGGTCTCAAACTACAAACCCAGATATCAAGACATTAATGGAGAGATTTAAAAGAATTGAGGAGAGACAAGAGAAAACTAGGAAGGAGTTGATAACTGAGATAACAATAGTAAAGAATACTGTGAATTAAATAAATAACAAACTGATAAGCATGGAAAGCAGAATTAGCCAAGCAGAAGAAAGAATCTCAGAACTTGAGGACCAAAATATGGAACTAACCCAAAGTGTCAAAAACATAGAAAAGAAGCTTTAAAAGACAGAACAAAACCTTCAAGAGATTAGCAATTACTTCAAGAGACTGAACCTAAGAGTAATTGGACATCCTGAGGTGGAAAGAGAGACAGAGACCAACCTGGAACAAACATTCCATGACATTATTCAAGAAAACTTCCCTCATCTCATCAGTGATGCGAAATTCAAACACAAGAGATTCAGAGAACCCTGAAAGACAACAAATGAGAAGACCAACTCCCAGACACATAATAATTCGCCTAAACAAAGTAGGTATAAAAGAAAAAAATCCTAAAGGCAGCAAGAGAAAAAGGTCAGATTGCCAACCATGGAAGACCATTTAGAATCACAGCAGATATATGTACAGAAACCTTTCACTAGGAGAGCTTGGAGCCATATCTTCAAAGTTCTAAAAGATAAACAATTTCAACCAAGAATAACCTACCCACCCAAGCTAAGCTTCATCAGTGAGGGAGAATTAAAATCTTTCCCAGATATCCAATCCCTAAGAACTTATGCTGCCACCAGGCCACCTCTACAAGAAACACTTAAAAAAGTGTTAAATACAGAAGAAAAGGAAAAAAGAACAACAATGTTCTTCACAAGAGTACAGGAAAAAGATTAAAAACACACATGAACCAACCCCAAAACCAAAAGAAAGACAACAAACAGGGACAACAACAACTCTATAAGAACCTTATGATAGGGAACAACTCTCACATTTCAATAATTAGCCTGAATGTGAATGGATTAAATGCACCACTGAAAAGACATTGAATGGTGAAATGGATAAAATATCACCAGGCAACAATATATTGCCTTCAAGAGACTCACCTCACTAAAAAGGACACTCACAGACTCAAAGTGAGAGAATGGGAAACAAATTTTCAGGCAAATGGAACAAAAAAGAAAGGAGGAGTCACAATCTTAATCTCAGACAAAATACCCTTTAAGCTATCAAAAA